>NW_027187361.1:5078420-5172188 GCF_028583685.1 Petaurus breviceps papuanus
CCCCTGTATTGGCTTGGTTTTCAAATTGATTGAGTTAAAACCCAGAGTTTGTTAATCCCACCTGTGGGATGGACTTGTTGATGTGAAAAGAAAGTCCTGAACTGGGAGGAGCTGGTGACCCCAAGTGGGTGCTGCTTCCAAAAAGGTTCTTCTGCCTCTCTCTTGTCTCTCCAAATCTACGTCACCAGCTCCTCCCAGTTCAGGACTTTCTTTTCACATCAACAAGTCCATCCCACAGGTGGGATTAACAAGCTCTGGGTTTTAACTCAATCAATTTGAAAACCAAGCCAATACAGGGGAATCTTTAATTGCCATTACTATCACACATGATTCTGTGGATATCAAGATAACTCTTTGAATTCCAAGTAGGAAAGGGGAACAAATATTTATTAAGTGTCTATTTTGTGCTAGGTACTTTACAGGTATTATCTCCTTTGAAGATGTAACTTAATAAATGTGGACTGAAAGATCACCTTTGATAATTAATAGCAAAAATCCTTAAAATAAAATTTCTTGACTATACATATTATCTATAGAAGAAATGTTAATTATCTATAATTTTCTATTGAAAAATAAAACCAATAGATTCATACATAGATATTGGTATTCTTGTGCATGTCTCCCACAAAGGACCTTCTTCAAGTTCTCTTCTCTTTTTTGTGAACAACTCTGAGAGCGTGAGCCGTCCATCAGTTGTCCTTGATGTCCCTATGGGACCAAGCCTTTTGTTTTTTCCTAGCTATAAATTTCTCTGGTGCCATCTTTACACCAATCTTCTAATGTGAGAGTCAAAGATGTAAAGAATTTCAGCATTGGAAAGGGCCTTAGGAACCATGTTGCCCAACCTCTCCACAAAAAAGACGCGCATTATAACACACCAGACCAGTGTCCATTCAGCTGTTACATAGTATTGTTCTCACCAACTTCATGATCCCAAAGTGACATTTCTGCTGTAAGAGTCTTTGTCTCAGCTACCACTGGGCTTGGTTGCTCTGGGTTACTTCCAAAAGTTGTGTCTTAATCTGTGAAATATTGATGTTGAGCTGACTGCAAAACCCATAGAGACTATGATACCAAGTCACATTCTAGACCTTTCAAACTAACAGACACTGTACTACCTTCACCTGGAACATAAAAGAACAAACAAAAAGGCCAAAGATGGAGGCCTCCTTCTCCTCATGGCATCATCTCTCATCAGATGCTATGAGTAAAAGGGTCACCAATATCTTCCAAGAGTGACTGAAGCAAAAGTGAGGCGTCAGATGTTGACCTACCTCTGAAGCCTTCAGAGACTCCCATTTACCACAAAATTAACTGACTAAAACCAGCTGTGGAGTGTTTATGAGAGCTACATAGTCTCTCCAATGCACTCCTTTACTTTTGCTCACAAGTTGCCTAGAAGCAAGGTCTCCAGAAACCTCCATGTGGAGAGATTAATGATGTCTGCCCATGCAAGACTTCCATTATACTCTCCCCATTTAAAACATTTCAATCTTTTGCTAATAGGCATTTTGAACAGGATCCATTTTGAACATATTATCCATGTCCCTAGTCCAGAACAGTTCCTTGGGGTCATTGGGAAGGTAAAATGCTGCCCTCTCCCTTCCTTACCCTGTGCCATCTAGAAAAGTCTCAAAAGAGTCAATATGGGACAATCTTATATAGTCCCACATTATAAGTGAAAAATCACAGTTATGTCCAGATATAAAGTTTTGTAGAATAAACAAATAAAAATCATTTTACAAAATTTATCTAAGTTAACTGCTTTGCTTAGCACTCAAAAGGTACCTGACTTTGTGCTCAAATTTTCTTCCTCAACCCAAAAAACCAAAAACGTAATAAAAAAAAACAAACAAACTCCTAACTTTTTATGTTTCAAGGAAAGCCAGCGGCTGATATAACTTCCTAGATCTTGCAGAGCTTTCTTAAAGGGAATTAGGAGCTGGGGTAGATTTAAAGTCACTCCCTCAACCACCAGTACTGGTAAAAAAAATCTACTAGGATTTCCTTAGCACCTAACCCATCTAACCAGGGTCTGCACATTTTTTTTCTACCTAGTACATGTGAAAATTTCTCTGAAGGTCCCAGTAACCTTTACAGGTTCAGTCAAAATTCTAGAAGCCACTCAAAATGGCCCCTAATGGAACCCTGCCACTATTGGGGAAATCAAAATTGAATTTCAACTCACCCAATAAGACAATGAGGCTCAGTTAAAAAATAGTGAATAAAATAAAATTTTCGAGGTGTCAAGGCACATAGGCAAACTTACCCTATGGAATTGCAAGACATAAGCATCTCAGATGTAAGACATATAACATAGGTCTGCTCAAATAAAAAAGAAATTATGAACATCTTTTACTAGGTACCAGCATTCTAGTAATGCAAATTACATATTTCTTATATTAGATTCAGTATCAATAAAGACTCAGTAATGCAATAAATATTAAGTACTGATGCTTAAACAATCAACATTAACAAATGCAAAACTTTACAAAAGAATTTAAAATTGAATGCACACCAGAAAACCGACTATACAATTTCAGCATATATATGTATGTATTCGCCAGTTCCTTTAGGATCTCACAAAGATATCTAAAATGTAAGGTCTTGGACTGAGACTCTCTAACATGTAACCCCATTAACATGAAGGGACTGATTTCATCTCAGCCAAGGTTGCACATGTAGTATGTACTATTGGGAACATTCCCCAAGGGACTAACTATATCCTCCCTCATATTCTAGGGTCCCCTGAAAGATTAGGGGCAGTAAGATTTCTTTCAGATCCCCAGTATAGAATGAAAGATCTTTGAGGACAGGGATAGCTTTACTTTTGTCTTTGTATCACATAGTATAGTATATGGCACATAACATGCAGTTAATAAATTCTTGTTGATTGATTAATTGCTGTCTATGGGTGTCATAATCCTTTGCCACAAAGTTGTTTTCTGATGACAAAGGTGGTGATTACACTAGATATTTCCAGCTTTTCAAAGGAAGGCATTTATTCTATGTGACATCTCTAAGATCTACTCTAATTCCCTTCAGGTAGTGTAATATGAAGCTCTCCAATAGACAGAATACTTATTGAAAATTATAAAATATGCAAAGATATATTTATATATAAACCAATGGGGAAATGTGGTAGAATTTTCCTAAGAAAACTTTCATTTGTTTCTGAAACCGTCTTGTCTATATTATAAACATTCACAAAAAGAATTTTTGTTATAGGTTCTAGAATATCAATTATATTCAAGAGTCTTATTTATACTGAAACTGATAATAGCTGACATATAGTGCTTTGTAGTTTTCAAAATATTTTTCATGCATTATCTCATTTGAATTTTATAATAAACCCATCAGCAATTAATGCAAGTGTAATTAGCCCCATTTTACAAATGAAGAAATTAAAAAAGAGAGGTATGGAAGCATCTCTCAGACCATTGGTCCTATTTCCATCCCAGACCTCAGAGCAATATGGGGAAGCAAATTTTGTTGGAGGAGACAGGCATTCTCACCAAATGCCAACTCATGGTGCAGACAAGCCAGTCTGGTTGAAGTAGCTCATCATTCTAAAGGAGTCCCAAGGGATTACATGCCCGGCAAGTGAAACTGCCACTACAATATCAACTACCATCTCCCCTCTTAGCCCAATGCAGACAAAACAGGATTGAATCCAAGAGTCTTTTGAATGACAATGCTTAAACCAAGCCTCTGCAACTGTCATACTGGGAAACAATCCCTCTGGAAATTTGACTTAACAACTGCTTCTGCAAATGCTACATCCACAGCTACTAAAAACCCAGAAAAGAAAATCCCAAATCCTTAGCTTCATAAAATGGTTCAGCTTCAGAAACCAATATGATTTTTCTCAGTGAAAATAATGCATCAACTTGTGTTCTGCCACAACATCCTAAGGTCTCGGAGACCTTTCACTCTGATTAGTAGCTGAAACCTTCTATAGGTCTTATTTCCCCATTAGAATGTGACCTCAGAACCTCAAGTGTCTTGCTGTTCTCTTTGTATCATAATATTTGGTATAGTGCTCTGCACACAGTAAGTACTAAATAAATACTCCCCCCCACTCATTTGTTCACTAAAGAACAAGAACTTTCAGCATATTCCATTTTTATTATAATGCCCTCCTTCTATGTGTATATAATACTTTAAAACAGATTTTTATCTAGGTATAGTTATATAGTACAGGATTCCCATATTACAAACTGAATTAAATGCCATTGCATCACATTTCTTCTATATATCTATAATTAATTTTAGGAGGATGCAAAGTGTGATAATTTCTAATAGAGTCTCTTCATCATAAAAAGAGCTAACCACTTTACCTTTCAACATTTCTACCTCTAGAGAAGAACGAGCTAGACCTTCATGGGAAAAAAAAAGTTATTCTGTCATAATGCATCACAGCTTATGACTGAGATGTCACATGTTTTCCCTTCTACTTTCCTGGCACGAGCAGTTTAAATGAACAATGATACTTTCCACCCCATTAGCATTGGCCTTTTTTTTTTCCTTGAGACTACTCTTCAGCCCAGCCAAATGTAATTTGTTTTGTATGTGTCAGAGAAGCACTATATTTTATTTAGTGTATGATGGTGTTTCTTTGCATTGTTCCTCATACTGAAATGTCAACTATGACAGCTTAACAGAGTCTTCTGAGGAGAAAGGGGGTAGGTTGCTGCTACAAAATGAAAGGGTAGATTTTGAAGCCAGAGGATAAGAGATGTCTGGACAAAAAGCTATTGTGTTCTATAGCCCTTAAAAATGAAGCCAGAAAAGAGAGGGAAAAAGTTTTAATTTTTTTCCCTTCTTCTTAAGAAATTGTAGAACAGTATTACATTAAATTAGCTTCCTTGTACGTGTTCTCCTGGGGCTTCATCAAACACAGCCTGTGTCTTTCAGATCAAACAGCAAATCTTTGTTAGCTTTGTCAGCAGGCTGACTTCCCCATCAATCAGGCTCAAACTTGGGAGGTGCAAGAGACACTCCTGAATAGCATTCCAAGGTGGCAGGGAACCTTTTTTGTTTCTTTCCCTCCTCTAGCAAATCTATAGCATGCAAAGATAGAGCGGAAGAAGCTTTCTTTGTATGCAACTAGTTAAACTTGATGGGAAAGGCAGAGAGAGCCTTGCGATTTTAGGAAAGTACAGATTGTTAACAAGAATAGGACCCTCTTTTCTGCTCAGAAGCCAGAGTAATTGACTGCTAGAACTGCTTGTGCTGTGAGTATTGATCAGTGACAGTTAGAGGCGGTCTTTGCAATCACTCCTCCTGTGAGGCCTAATTAACGAAGGCTTGCTTGCTGAATTAGATAAAATTCAGTGTCCACCAAAATTAATGTGATGTTGTCTGAGCATCCTTCACCTAATAGGGAAAATCAAGTTTAAGCAGTAGAAGAGGGCCGTCCTGTTAAGAACAACCATTCAGCCTAGAAAAGAAATGGATTTTAAGAGTTTGCAAGGGCAATTCAGAGGCACAGAGACTTTGGAGGCATAGTTGAAGCTTTTAGCCATTTTAGTAAGCTAAAAATATCACTGCCATTTTTATTACTTATTCCAATTTTTAACAAGCCTCAGTTCAAAGGAACTTTTTAAAGGTCAAGGAAAATTACTTCTTTTTCATAAGTCAAAGATGCCACCTTCCCTTCACCAATCCCCACGTGTACACTTTACCTAGTGGAGAAGCTTAATAATCGATTCCAAATCTTTTGCACTGTGGGAAATCTAAGAAATGGGTTTTTTTCACCAGTATTTTATTCTTAAATCCTAGAATGCATCAGAGTAATCTGGGTCTAGATGTAGTCTAGAAAGGGCAAATGGAGAAATAGAATTAATTTTCTAGACATTTCAACCCTCCAATTTTTCATTTCCTCTGTAATGTAGCAATTTTTTTCCAAATCTGATTTATTAATGATGAAACTTTTTGATTGTATAGTATTTCCCTCTTGGGAATTTAGAGTCCTCCAGCAATAAAATATCAATCATCCTTTTAACTCTCCAAAGCAGCAATTACTCTTCTCCTAAAAGTGCATATTTTGAATGAAAAGAAAAAAAAACCCTTAAAATGGAATCGATGACTGGATTCATATTAGCAGGATAGTCTAGCCAAGTAAATTGGTCATAAAACAAAGGTTTGATGCTTAAAAAAACTTGAACTTTGGTGGAATCATTGGGGAAAAAAATCTTTACAGAAAGATTAACATTCTAGATTCTATGTTCAAACAGTAAAACAGTCAATGAGATATAACTTTAGATTCTAGGTAGCCCTGAAAATCAAGGCAATTGTGGAATAAAAAATACAGTATTTATTTGGGAGTCAGTAAGACTCAGACTTTAGTTTAGATGCTTGTGGTAAATTCCTGGGCAAGTTATTTCATTTGTATTTGCCCCAGGCAATTTCCAAGGATTTATTTACTACCCCTTTGAGATCTTCATTGGTGTGGATGGTTCTCTGGGCTGAGGAAATCCCACATCTTTTGGGTAGTTATCCTGCTCCCAAAGTAGGTAATGATGTTTATGATTCTAAACTGATGCTTAAGAGGCAGAAGGGGGAATTTATTGTGCTTAAACTTTTCAAATCCATGTGGTCCATAGTCATGTTTATCTGTCATTGCCAGCCAGTAAGTACTTTGCAGCTTTCTGTGATGATCATTAGGTTCTGATGAATTTCAATGTGCATGTTGATATACTCTACATGTATTCTATTAGCTTATTAATAGCTAGCATAGGGGCGGGCAGGTGGCTCAGCGAGTAAGAGCACCAGCTCCAGTGTCGGGATGACCTGGATCAAATCCGGGCTCAGATACTCAGCACCACACCCAGAAATAACTGGCCGTGTAATCTTGAGCAAGTTACTTAACCCCGATTGCTTAAAAAAAATAGCTAGCATATATCTATCTCTATTATTTAGTATTACTTTAGCTTACTAACATATAGCCTTTATTATTATTTACTGATGACTTTCTTTTTTTTCCTATGCTATTACTTATCTATGCAGATTTTTTAGGGAGCATAGGTCAGGGAATAAAACCTGTGACTTTACTGGTATAAGGAACTTCCCATGAGGAAACTTCAGCCAATGTAGCTAGGAACCTGTTTCCCACCTCAGAGAATTTCCTGGGACACTGAGAGACTGAATGAATTGCTAGATAATGAGCCGTTGAAGAAGAGGGGGTTTCAACCTAGGTCTTCCAGACTTTGTGACTAACTTATTATCCATTATACCACCTATTTTTGCAGAAAATTATTTTACCCAACTTGTGATTCTCCAAATATTTCTGTCAAAAGCACTAGTCATTTTGCAATACGTGATAGCTCAAGTGATCTCCAATAATGAAATCCTTCAGTAATCTGGATAAATGTTCCCCTTTCTTTGAACATGTCTCATCTATTTAGAATGACTCCTCTATTGTGGTAGCTGAAAAGTCAGCTGAAGTGAATGGCCTGTCAGGTGAATGTTCCTGCATCTTTATCCTGTCTTAGATCTTGCCTATATACAACTCCTGGAAAGAACTGGGCCCTCAGGTGATGCAGGCAGATACAAGCTGCAAAAAAATGTTATTCTAAAGCCAATCTTTGAACAAAGTGCTCCCTATCTGCCATAAGCAGCTCAGATGATGAGATATTGGGTTAGTGGGAAGTAAACAAATATGAAAAGCAATTTGAGGGGAATTGGATTTGTTGGAATTTGTGTTTTACCTCATTTACAATGCAACTTTTTTTTCAGTTTCCTTTCTTCTTCCTCCTCAGTGGGTTGACTGAAGTAGCAAGAAAGGAGAGAAAGGAGCCTGTCACCCTGAAGGGACTTGAAACATAGAGCTTTTTCATCTTGTGGGTATGTGACATATTACTTCTCCAAACTGTGCATATCCACCCCAAAGAATGCCACCCTAAAATCCCACAATTCAGCTGTGGAATTATAAAAAGAAAGACAAAATACAAACCTTCCAATTAAGAGGACAATCGCCTTACTGAAGAGTCACATTTGGAATACACAATGCTTGCACTCAGACAATGAATGAGGCATTGGCTTGAGACTGCTAATGATGTGGCATCACTAGTAGCCATTTCTTTTCAAGGAGGTCAGGTAGTAATTAACTTTACATTTTGTTGGTCTGATGACTCAAAAGAGAGAACCTCTAAATTTTCTGAAGACTCATTTTCTTTCTGAATGACCCTGGGACCTTTTTTGAAATCTGCTGATATGAACAATTAAGGTCTAATTTGGCAAAGGACTGATGAGGCATGGAGTCTTTCTTTTGGCATCGAAGGTCGGCGCCAGAATGTCTCATGTTTTGAAGACTCAAGTGTCTATTGCTGTTGCCTTTTATCAAAATAAAACAAAATAAAAACCAAAACCCCCCTACCTATTCTCCATACTTTTAGAATGCGGGCAAGAAGAGAAGAATTCTAAGAAAATATTAAAGAAAACCCAAATGAAGTTCCCTTTCTATCTCCATAGGTTTTGATTCTGATTATTTCTCTATTGATTATCTCTAATTTGTACGTCATATATCCTGTTTATGCATCATCATTTCCGCGTTGTCTCCTCCCGTTAGACTCTGCACTCCTTGAAAACAGGAGAATTTCTCGTCTTTCTTTTTATTCCAGTGACTTATATGCCTAACACAGAATAGATGATTAATAAGTGCTTAGAGACTGACTGACTCTCTAATATTTCACTAAGCTCCTTAAAATATTTTAAATCAACAACTATAATACCTTATTTGTCTAGAGTATTTTAGGATCCTTGATAGAAAATTTTTAGTTAGATGGGACCTTGGAGAGCAGCTGGTCCAAATTACTCATTTTTACAAATGAGGAAAATGATGCTCAGAAAAGTTAAGGGATTTGATCAAAGAAAAAAAGCAGTGTGTTTCAGAGCCAGGAACCAATCCCTGTATTGCTAATCTGTAGCTCTGTTAGGAAAATATGTTCAAATCTGGCTATACATCCATGGGTAAGTCAATGCCTGCCTCTGTTTCCTAAATTGTAAGAGGGGAACAATAATAGTAACTAGGGTTCTTCTGAGGCTCAAATGAGATAATATTTGTAAAGCACTTAGCACAATGCATGGCATATAGTTGATGTTTAACAAATGCATGTTTCCTTCCTTCCTTTTCATTTCCTTAATTTTTTAAAACATATATTATCTCGGGGTGGCCAGGTGGCTCAGTGAGTAAGAGCACCGGCTCCAGTGTCGGGATGACCTGGATGAAATCTGGGCTCAGATACACCTGAAATAACTGGCCATGTAAGCTTGAGCAAGTTACTTAACCCTGATTGCTTTAAAAACAAAACAAAACAAAATATATATTATTTCACTAGATCCTAATACTAACCATGTAGATAAGACATGTATTTTTATCCTCATTTCAGAGACCAGGAAATTAAAGGTCAAAGAGATAACAAAGATCTTATCTAAGATAATATGTAATATTATTTGTTAGTGAGGAATCATCATCATAGAGAGATTCAATGAAATAGAGACAATAACTTATAAAGGCTAATGGTGAACAAATAAATAGTAGATCCTGTATTGTTCTTCTTAGGGTTATGAGATACTAGAGACAAAAAAGACTTTGAAATTTATCTCATTCATTCCCCATATTTTACAACTAAAGAAATTGAGGCCAAGAAAGATAAGATAATTTGCCTAAGGTCACAAAGTGACTTACCTGAAGTCAGGAAGTAAAACTGAGTTCTGAATTTAGGCCAATGATCTTTCTATTATTGTACATTTCTATAATAATTGTGTATACCATAATAAGTAAAGGATATGACATAGAAGGAAGAAGAATTTCAGGAATTATTCAGTAATTTATAAGAGGGGACATAGAGAAGGAATGGCAGAAATAATGTTCTAGGCTATAAATGTCTATATAGCATGATGCAGAGAAGGGGAATGGACAAAATGAATGCATGATCTTTAACACAACGAAATAAATATAATTTCATTGATAGTGAAAAAACCTGGTCCTAAATAAAATATGGAAGTCAAAAGATTTCTCCTGTCCAAAATAGACAGAAAGAATGATTATGTAGCATTGGATGTCAAGAAGGTATGCATTTGGGGCGGCCAGGTGGCTTAGTAAGAGCACAGGTTCCAGTGTAGGGATGACCTGGGGATCAAATCTGGGCTCAGATACTTAGCACCACACCCAGAAATAACTGGCCATGTAACTTTGAGCAAGTTACTTAACCCCGATTGCTTAAAAAAAAAAAAGGTGATACATTTTTTTTTTCAGAAGTCCATGAACTTGAGGGGGAAAGCACAAAGAGTTGTTCAGTGGGAATCATAGGAAGGAGAAATAAAGTAATATATAACACAGTGAAAGGAATGACAGTGACAAGTTCCTAAAACAGATCATAAAATTGTAAGGGAGACAGAGTATCATACCAGGGCATTTAAACTATCTAGAGACTGGTAGAAGACGTTTTCTCTTGACAGCAGTTTCTGGAAATTTTTTATTTTCCTTACTGATAATATTTTATCTTTCAGCAGATGGTAGAAGGGGTGACAAGGTAGCACAGCAAGTAGGAGCACTGGCTCCAGTGTCGGGATGACATGTGGATTGAATCTGGGCTCAGACACTCAGCACCCACCCAGAAACACCTGGCCATATAACCTTGAGCAAGTTACTTAACCCCAATTGCTTAGGGGCGGCCAGGTGGCTCAGCAAGTAAGAGCACCGGCTCCAGTGGCGGGATGACCTGGGGATCGAATCCAGGCTCAGATACTTAGCACCACACCCAGAAATAACTGGCTGTGTAACCTTGAGCAAGTTACTTAACCCAGATTGCTTTAAAAAAAAAGAAGATGGTAGAAATGATAAGGGATAGTGTTGTTCTAGATTAGATTCTAAACCAACAAAGAAGAGGTGATTGATATTAGGTGATCTCTAATTTGCTTCCAGTACTATTGTGTGTAAATAATATGAAACTTGGAAGAAAGTGATAGGCAAAAAGAGGAATAATGAACTGATGTATACCGGATAAAAAATGTTCTGAGTAAAATATATGATCCTATGCCTTGTGTCTTTAAAAGGGAAGTAGTCCCAAGAGGTAGGCATGGGAATCTCTTAAGTACAACATTCTGACAGTGCAATAATTTTAAGAATGGAACAATATGGGGAGTCCAGGTGGTGCAGTGAGTAATAGCATTGGCCCTGGCATCCAGTGACCCGGGATCAGTTCCTGCCTCAGATACTTGGCACCCACACAAAAATAACTGGCTGCGTAACCTTGAGCAAGTTACTTAACCCCAATTGCTTTAAAAAAAAAAAAAAAAGAATGGAACAATAGAATGAAGATGGTTAAGGGGAAACTGGTTCCCAAAGATAAAATAAAAACAGAGTCCCTAATGATCAGAGAAAAGGAGTACCTTTTTGAATGATTTGATTGTTAAGAAATATTACAATAATGTCGTTTTGCCAAATTCTTGCAAATAGAGGTGTACTACTGACTTTTGTACCTTGTCTTCTCATAGCCTTCAAACCTTGGGTGAATTTCTTAGCTTACAAATCTTTTTGTTAACAGAGCTGGGATCCTAAATGGTCTTGTGGGATGGATCAGTAGTCTGAGAATAATAAAATTTTGCACATGTAAATTTGTATATATACATACACATACTTACATACATATATACATGTATACATATATACACACACATACACATGCACATATATGTATACAAATAATAGAGGTAATATGCCATGGTGTATGTAGAATTTTGGACTGGGAAGAGTTCAAGAAGACTTCAGGTCAAATCCCACCTTTGAAACTTACAGCTTGGGCAAGTCAATTAATCTCTGTGTCACAGAAAATTCACTAGGTCTTATCTTGTTGTTGTTAAGTTAATTGAGTCATGTCTGACTCTGTGTGATTCCATTTGCAATTTTTTTGGCAAAGATACTGTAGTGGTTTGCCATTTCCTTCTCCAGTTCATTTTACATATGAGGAAACTGAGGCAAACAGGGTTAAGTGACTTGCTCAGGGCGAGACAGCTAGTAAGTGTTTGAGGCTAGATTTCTGCTCAGGAAGAGGAGTATTCCTCACTCCAGGTCTAGTAATCTATCTGCTGCACAACCTAGCACTTATTTACCAAGTTAGAATTAGGTTACTGTTCTGAGTCAGACCTAGCAGTCTATTCCAGTGATGCAGACTTAGGATGTGAATAAAATAAAACAGTTGTGGACCATAAAAATCAATAGAAATTAATATATTCACAATAAGATTAACAGGACACAATTTATTACAAATAGTTACCACTTTCCCTATGACACCACATTTATCAGAGCAGTAATACTAGGTCAGAAAGATGTGCTGAAGGGCTATGGGAATTCTGCCAAGACTCACGAACAACAACTCCCTATAGTCTGGGCTTGTCTTCCATAGCAATCATATTCCAAGGATAGCCTCCTTGACTCTTTAAAGAGATACTGTTCCAGTCTAGAGATTTCCCACACTGAGCCTTCCCAATATTGATGAAATCATAGATCCTTTGAATAATCACATATTATATGTAAAGTACTATATTTAATCCTGCCCCCCCCTTTAATCAGCTGCAGAAGCAAATGATGAGGGAGTTGTGATTAGATAACAATCAACATAACAAAGGTCTTGGAATTTTAGTGGAATGATTTCAACATATAACCAACTTCAAAGAACTGGAGAAAGGGATGTCATTAGGGAAACATACAGTATAATAAGAAGAGAAGATGAGGTGGTCAAGTGATGAAGGGCTGGGATGATAAATGAACAGAGTACTCAGGTGATATTTTTATATTGTCAACATAGAGAGGATACCAAAAAAAAAGCATAAACATAGTCCCTCTCCTCAGCAAGCTTAGTTAGTTATTAGCATTTGTATACATATATATGTACATTTATGTGTATAGGATATATATATATAACATATACACACATATATGTGCATGCATATATACATGCAAATGTATATATGTGTGTGTCTTTTTTTTCCAAAATTGTTTTACATAAATATATTTGTGTGTATATGCACATATGTATAATATATACAAAACACATATACATAGGTACATAAACATATATCTCTGGAGAAAGCCTCTTGCTGAGGGTGAAATTTGAACAGTCTTAAAAGAAGTCAAGAAGCAGATATGAGGAGATTGTGGGTTAAATTTGGAATCCCTGTAGCCCTTAAACAATTAACTTTCTGGGTTTGTTGGGAGCGAGAAGGAGAGAAGGAGCCAGTGGTAAAAGTGCTGCCCAAATGATAACTCTGAATGCTGCTAAGTGTCAGCAAGAACATATGACTGCTGAATTAACAAAAATTAAATTAAATTAGATCAGCCAGTGATCCTGGTGCAGGAGGCAAGGAGCCAATAGATAGACTTTGAGAAAGCCCAGTAGGTAGGAGGATCTTTGTTTTCTCAGGTGAGACTTTAGGGAGTGCTTGATCCTGATACTAACTGGATCTTATTGCTTCAATAATTTTGAGTTATTAGAGATGCAACTCAAGAATATAATGGGATTGGAATGAGGAGGACTTGGCCCATATTGGCTTTACCTGTTCATCTCTCTACAACTTCTGGTTCTCCTCCTCCCTGGGACCTGAAGCATATGTCCAACCACTATCCTCATGATATATTCTGATAAGAGATAATGAATTGATTAAGTACTATCCAGAAAATATAATAAACCATTTCAAGGCTACATTGCTAGGAGAAGAAGAAAATTTTAGAGATTTGGCTGGTTTCTTTATGAACAATTGGAGAAAATACTGGGTAGATCTTCCTGATCTTAAATAGAACTGATTTGTATAGTTTTCTCAGGTGGTTTGCTCTAAAAGGATAAAGAGCAAGCCTTTTCTAGGTTGTGGCTATTAAAAACAAAATGTTGATAGGAGAGAGATTAACAAAAAGTCCTTTGACATTCTGGTTAGGAAAAACCATATAGGAAGAATACATAGATAGATGAAGCATTTACTGAACATATGTTATATGTCAGATATTGTGCCAAATGCTAGGGAGAGAAATACAAGCAAGCAGGACTGTTACTGCCCCCAAGAAACTTTTACCTTCTCTTATTCCTTAGTAGTATTTTTTTTCTAATTACTTATAATTTTCAACATTTATTTTTGCAAAATTTTTAGTTCCAACTAATGCATTGTTGATGGAGTTGTGAACTGATCCAACCATTCTTGAGAACAATTTGGAACTAAGCCCAAAGGACTATAAAGCTGTGCATACCCATTGATCCAGCAATACCACTTCTAGGTTTGTATGCCAAAGCGATTATAAAAATGGGAAAAGGACCCACACATACAAAAAGATTTGTAGCAGTTCTTTTAGTGGTGGCAAAGAATTGGCAATTAAGGGGATGCCTGTCAATTGGGGAATGGCTGAACAAGTTTTGGTATATGAATATAATGGAATATTATTGTTCTATAAGAAGTGATGAGCAGGTGGATTTCAGAAAAACCTGGAAAGACTTGCATGAACTGATTCTGAGTGAAGTCAGTAGAACCAGGAAAATATTGTATATAACAACAGCAATATTGTGTGATGATCAATTTTGATAGACTTAGCTCTTCTTAGCAATATAATGATCTAAGACAATGCCAAAATACTCATGGTGGAAAATGCTATCCACATCCAGAGAAAGAACTATGGAGTCTGAATGCAAATCAAAGCATACTATTTTCTCTTTTTCTTTATTTCTTGTGATTTTCCCTTTTTATTAAAATTCTTCTTTTACAACATAACTAAAATAGAAATATGTTTGATATGATTATATATGTATAACCTGTGTCAGACTGCTTGCCTTCTTGGGGAGGGGGTAAGGAAGGGTAGGAGAAAAAAAATTTTGGAACTCATTCTTATAAAAATGAATGTTGAAAACTATCTTTGCAGGTAATTGGAAAAAATACTATCAAATGAGAAAAATAAAATAAATCACAAAACACAGAGAAAAAGATTTTTTTGAATTCCACATTTTTCTCTCTTCCTCTCTTTCCTTCCCCCATCTCCAAAACAGCAAGCAATCTGATATAGGTTATACATGTACAATCATGTTAAACACATTTCCACATTAGTCATGTTATGAAAGAGAAGAATCAGAACAAAAAAGAAAAACTATGAGAAAGAAAAAAAAATAAGGGACAATAATGTGCTTCAATGTGCATTCAGACTCCATAGTTCTTTCTCTGGATGTGGTTAGCCTTTTCCATCATGAGTCTTTTGGAATTGTCTTGGATCATTGTATTGCTGAGAAGAGCTAAGTCTATCACAGTTAATTGTTGCACAGTGTTGCTGCTGCTGTGTACAATGTTCTGGTTCTGCTCACTTCACTTAGCATCAGTTCATGTAAGTCTTCAGGTTTTTCTGGAATCCACCTGAAGCTTTTACCTTCTAATAGGGGAATGCTACATATAAAAGAGTATTAGTGAAGAAGGGGTGGGATATTGTAATGGCAAGCAAAATAAGATTTTTTACTGTTTTTTTTTTGGATCTGAGTTTTAGCTAATCAAGTGCCTTTGAGCCTCACCTTAGATTGCATCAAGAGTCTTTGATTATAAATAGTATACACTGTATTGCCCTTAATAGGCCTAAGGGAGTTTGAAGATCTCCCCTGCCCCTTAATAGGCTGAGTGTAATCTCATGGGAGATCATGATGAGAGGAGCTTGCACAAAGAGTGGAACAGGAAATAACAGATAAGAGCATGAACAAAACTGGGAGCAGGCAGAACTAAGAGAGAGAATGTTTATGTTGTCAGCTCTCTATCTGTTGATCTGTGTTACTTTCTCAGACAGAAGTTCTGTCTGTTGTAATGCATTGGTTTCTCAAACAGAAAGTGAACTGAGATGATAGTGCTGGTAACATATGTAAATATTGTTGTAGCCCTGTTAAGCTTTGTTTTCCTAGAAACAGAAACTGTGAAAAGCTTAGAGTGGAGCAGTCCCCATGAGGCAAGATATGGAACAGGAGGTGGAGCAGGAGCAGAGAGCTGCTTATGTGTGAATCCAGGCAAGAGTTGAGAGCAGTCAGCACATGGAGGAGGAGTTGTGGGATTTGGAAGTCAGACTCCAAGTTAAGATGAAAAAGAATTTTACTTTGGATACTCTATATTGATAGATGAGATTTGTAACTTAGTATGACCTAGGGGTGAATGGTGTTTGTATTTTCTGATACCCCTTAAGAATAATTGGCTTAAAAATGACTGGAAGTCAGCCCCTAGTCAAGATGGATACTCTGTATTGACTGAGGAGATTGTAATTTATTATGACCTAGGGATAGATGGTGTTTGCATTTTCTGCTACCCCATAAAGATGACTATAAGATTTACTGAAGATATGTTTTGTTTAAGACTATTTGGCCACATTAGTAATAAGTTGTTATATTATGTTGTTGTGAATGTTATGTGTTAGTTACTTGAATGTTATGCTTTAGTTTATTGCCAAATAAATAGAAAGTTCATTATACTATGCAAGTAGACCATTAAAGTTATTCACAGCAGCAGTCCTCAGGACAGCTGCTCATGATTGACTTTATAGATATGCACAGTGGAATAGCTAGGAGATGGCCAGGAAGTAGAATGGGTGCTTAGATAAGATAAGGCAAAAATTCATCTATCTGAGCTAAGGGAAGAATTTAAGTTTCTAGTGGAAGGGAGATGAGGATGATGGGTCCAGAGAAAAAAGGAGTGGGTTGGAACAAAAATGATGACTATCTGGATCGTGACAAGCTAAGTTCACCTATAAGAACTAGATGACTTGAGTGGAAACCAGAGGTAAAGAAGATGCCACTAGATCTAGAAACCTATTCCCACTGCAACAACCAACTCTCTTGATCCCTGATCTCATGAAACAAACAAAAAAAATATGTCATAGGTGAGGTCAAACTCCCCAAATTTATGGAGTTCTTGCAATTAGACTAAAAAAGATTGAGAGACCCTGTGGTGATTTTTTGTATAGAAAACAGCATCTAGAACAATGTGAATCTGATGGATACTGGATATCATGTGACCACAATAAATATGAACCTCTCTTGGGTTAGAAGTGGAATCCTCATGTGGGTGGGAGGTTTTGGGAGAGTCACTGCATGGGGGACAAGGGTCACAGACCTGATAAGGTGAGAAGATGACTGGTAAGTTATGCCTCTATCATAGTTGTAAAGGAACCTGCATAAATAATGGTGGTATATTTGTGGGGTTTGTGTGAGGCTGTTGTTTCATCAGCTCAACCCATTACAGTGGAGAAAGTTCATCAGAAGCCTCTTCATTTACCCAAACCATCATTGTTCTATTAACACCCAACAAAGCTGTATCCTGGAGATTGGGGTGTGGTAAGGAAAAGGTTGCTGTGATTCTCCTCTCATAGCAGATTTGCACTGTAATAGAATGGGCAGGTCCATAAATATTCTAAGTCTGGACCTACTGGTGCCAGAATATTTTATGAAAAGGTCACTGGCATCCCTGAGGGTGATATTCTCACTGCAACACTTTCTCCCCTCTAAGCTCTGTTCACATGATCTCTACTTGTGAGGATTTGGATACTACAAACTGTACTAGTGTTTGGTTTGTAGACAGTATCGCTCATTGTGTACTTAACATCTCTTGTTTGTTCTTATCTGAGCTTCTTCTTTTGTGAGTTCTTAAAGGATGGGGTACTGGATAGTATTCCCAGTGGGCTGCTGTTTTCAGCTTTCCTGAATGATCAGGGGCTTAGAATCTTAATGGCTAGATTGTGAAGAGAGTACTCTCCTAGGTGCATGATCAATGGAGGAATTTTATTCATGCATGTTTAATTGTGTCATATCAGTGCTCACCTACAACCAGATATTCCTTTGGCTAGGAGAAATAATGCTTGCATTAAGGATGTCCTCATTAGAATTTACCATCAGGGGGGTGGCTAGGTGGCTCAGTGAGTAAAGCACCAGCCCTGGAGTCAGGAGGACCCAAGTTTGGTTCCAGCCTCAGACACAACACCCACACAAAAAAACTAGCTGTGTAACCTTGGGCAAGTTACTTAACCCCAACTGACCTCCAAAAGGCAAAAAAAAAAAAGAATTTACCATCAGGGCCTTACTATGAGGGATTAGGAAAGTGATTTATAGATTCTTTCTCTATAGCCTTCCTCTGACATTTTTCTTTGATCATAGAACCCATTTTATCTCTAGCACTGTGTAGACTATTCCTCTCAATTTCATGCTTACCTTTTATCCTGAATAGGGGATAGAGACTGGAATTGTGATTTCCTTTCTCTTTCTCTGGATGAAGAAACTCCTGCTAACAATACAAGTCAGTAGTTTCTTTTCAACTTATAGCTTTAGATAGTTGCCTAGAGCATAAAGAGGTTAAGTAATGTGGTTTGCATCATACAACCATAATGGAGGGGAAGTAGAACTTAGGTCTTCCTAATTCCAAGGCTTGGATCTCTATCCCTTGTGCCATATTGTCTCTTCTTCCTGAATGATTTGGGCAAATAATCTCCCTAAAAACCAAAGAGAACTTGACAGTAGTCAGTGAAGGGGGGAACCCTGTCCATATATGAGAGATTGAAAAAGTGAGGGAAGAGGAAATGAGGGAAGGTATCTTGCCCAATTTTTCCTTTTATGTAGTCTATCAGTACAACTGGAGGAATGCATAATGGGATTCCAGGAGAAATTAGCGGGTTTTTTACATCTTGGACTAGATGGTACGTTTTTATTCTCTCAGGAGGAATCCTTGAGAGGAACGTATGGTAGTCAGGATACATGGAATATGGAGTAGGTAGTATGGCAAAGGGAGAAGAGATCTCAGGCTAAAAGGGACAAATTGGCAATAAAGTTCACTTACATAAACCAGTTTCAAGAAAGGAGAGTAGCTCTTTGGATTTAGCGAATCATTATTCCTTCATAAGATGCTGTTACTGAGTGCATCCTATCCAGCAACTACCTAGAAAGATGAATCAGTATATCCTAGTTTTTTTTTTTTACTAGTCAGTTAAAGAGCTCTTTAAATTATTTGTCTCATTGATTCAGTCTCTCCTGAGAGTGATCTCTTTTTAGGGTCTGTTTACATCTGGCCTAAGACAAACAGGAATATGGTAACTATTATCAAATATTTGATTTACTCTACTTTTTCCATATAGCAAAATGTGGACTGATATGTTTTTTTAAAAGGAGGTAGGTCTTGACCATAATAAGGAAAACTTATTTTTTTTTGAAAGAAAAAATGGACAGCCTTAAAAGACAATATTTCCTATTACTGGAGTTTTTTAAATATGCACTTGGTGACCACTTAGTGATATTATGAGGATAGAGCCCATTTTCAGGTATGAGATGAGATAGGTAACTTCTCAAATCCAAGTTCCTACGATTCCATAAGTAAGCATATATCTGGGGCAGGTAGGTGGTACAGTGAATAGAGCACCAATCCTGGAGTCAGGAGGACCTGAGTTCAAATCTGGCCTCAGACACTTGACACACGTACTAGCTATGTGACCTTGGGCAAGTCACTTAACCCCAATTGCCTTGCCTTCTCCCCTCCAAAAAAAATAAGCATATATCCTTGATTCTACAAGAGTACAGAACACTTTTAGGTGTATTTTTAAAAATCAATTTGAGGTTTTGAAATTTTGGTAATAGATTTTTGAAGGACCTGATTACATAATTCCCTCATATCATTTCAGTTTAAAAATAGTTCACAGTTCTGCAATAGAATTTGGGGGTATGTGCATCTTTTTAGGTGACACATCAAAGTAACTCTGGAAGGATTCTTCAATATGTGTTTTCCTTTTAAAGGTTTTGAGAGACAGTGCTTAGTTGCATAACTCAGGCATGCTTTGGCAATCTACCAGGCAGTATTTGAAAGGGTATTAGCAATGGGGCAAAGCTTGAACAAAAGAGATCCTTTCCTCCCACCCCCTACTTCCTTCTTCTTGTCTAGGCAGTCTCTGTGGAAAGCTTGTTATATAGCTGAACCTAGATTTCTACTGACCAGGTCAAACTCTGTGAAAATATACAAGCCTCTCCAGTCTTTCCACTACATTTTGCCAAATGAGTAAACACTTAACCTTTATCACCACATACCACAAATAAAAAATGAAGCTGACAGTACAGTTCTAAGAGGAAAAAAAAAGGACAGACTCTAGTTAGGGGCTTATTCTATTATTTTCTAGACCCAAAATGTTTTAAGAACTTTGAGACTATGTGTTGACATTTTTTTTCCTGCGGGCAATGATAATAGTATATACTTAATAGGACCACCCAAGTTACATACAAGTTAAGTGACTTGCCCAAGGTCACACTATTTGTGAGTGGCATATGTGGAACTTGAACCCAGGTCTTTTTGACTCCAAGACCAATATGGAGCAGTGTTTTCATCAATGTAAGCAACAAACTACCCTAACACAAATGACATCCTTTTTAAATGAATCTTGAGTTGCATAGAAATTAAGCAATTTACACAGTAAGTGACAGAGGAAGAAGCTGGAACCAGGTCTTTTTGATTCCAATTTCACCACTGTATCCATTATATCATGCTGCCTTAACATTCTACTTAATGGCTGTTTGATGAAGCAGACATTTGTTATGTATTCACTCACATCCCCTAGGTCAAGGGTGGAAAACCTGTAGCCTCAAGGTCACATGTGGCTCTCTATATCCTCAAATGCAGTCTTTTGACTGAATCTGAACTTTACAGAACAAATTTTGTTTAGATTCAGCCAAAGGACAGCACTTGAGGACCAAAGGTGGCCTTGAGGCCACAGGTTTCTCACCCCTGTCCTAGGTGCTGGAGGAAAATGTAATTTAGATAATAATCATGGTTAAGAATATTTCAGCCTAGTAAAGTGATTGTTGTATATGTTTTCTCAGTTGACCCTCATAGCATTCCTAGGAAGTAAGACAGTACAAAATCTGCCACCACGTTTTATAAGTCAGAAAGTGGTGGTTCAGTAATTTATCCCCACTTTGATAAGATGACGAATAGTGGCTCAGAAAAGTTTCCTGATTTGCTTGGGGTCTTCTACCCAGGACTAAAGAATTTAGAGCTAGAAGGGACCTTAGAAATCATCTAGTCCTACCCTCTCATTTTTTTAAAACAGATGAATGAATAAATTGTAAATCAGAGAAGCAGAGACTTGCCTGTGGCCATATTTGCAGTAAATAACAAAGCCAAGCTTTTGGTCCAAGGTATTTGATTCCAAAGTCAAAAATCCAGAACATTCTGGTGTGCTAAACTGCACAAACAACAAGGCTTTGTGGTAGCAAAAATGTAAGTAAATGCCTTTTGTAAAAAAAAAAAATTGGAGGTTAATGGGAAGAGTAATCCTAGAAATAAATGCTTTCATAGAGAGGAAATATATTCAGGCACCAAGGGAAGGCTTGGTGCACTAAAGTGACCTCTATTTCTTTTTCTTAATAAAATTATTAAATAATCTAAAAGAAAAGACCCTACAGCAAATTTGAGATAATACTTATTCTTAGGGGAAGGAATCTGCCAGATTTTGGCCTCAAGCAAGTTTGTATGAAGGATTATAAACCCAAGGAAATTATGCAAAGGAATTCTAAGGAAAATGATTGCCTATAGTTACATCAAGGGTTTCCTCATCAGAATTCAAAACCAGCCTACTAGCATTGAAGGAAGAAGAGGAAAATAGCTTATAGAAACATGAGGGGAAGACGTGATGACATGAGAACTGTGAGCAGTAAAGTGCTTTTTCTTAAGCTGTTTTTTTGACACTCTCTTCCTTGAATGTCTTTCCTAAAGCAAGAACCTGATAGAGGGTTGGTTTTGCAGGTAGATTGAAATAGTCCGTATGGTCATAAACAGTGAGCATGTAGGTGCTTTGGCTGATGTAGAGAAAATAACAGACATGTAGATGTTTAAACTTACATGGAGAAAGTAGACTAAGCAGCTTAATTTTTGCCTATTTGTCGGGGGGAGGGAAGGGGAGGCAGAGGAGAATCAAGGAATTTGGTAATTAGTTGTGCTAATTTGTTGTTGTTGTCATTTTCAGTCATGTCTGACTCTTTATCACCCCATTTGGGGTTTTCTTGGCAGAGATACTGGAGTGTTTTGCCATTTCATTCCCCAACTAATTTTATAGATGAGGAAACTGAGACAAACAGAATCAAGTGACTTGCCCAGGTTCATACAGCTAGTAAGTATCTGATGCCAGATTGAACTCAGGAAGCTGAATCTTCCTGACTCCTGGTCCAGCTCTCTATCCATTGTACCACCTACTTGTCTCATTTTTCTAATCTACATGAAATATTAGACTGTGCCTCTCCAAATGGCCAAATCAACTGATTACCAATAATTCCTTATGCTATTATAATAACCAATTGCTGAGTGGTTGATTAGATCAGCTCACAGCCATTGAGATGGGGTTTTAACAAATAAAATAGGTCATGAGTGAATCTGAACAATTGTATGGTGATAGGTCATTGCTGTAATCACCCAAAATAAATCAATCAGGAGATGAGAACCGCAAGATTGACTCTAATGTATAAGATATGTGGTTAAGCAGGGTGATGACTACTGCAGATTTCAAAAGGGGAGAGGAGATGAATCAGTATAGGGGAAATGGATTAAGTTTTATAGACCAGGAAAAGAAGTATACAACCAACAAATATTTACTGAGTACCTGCTATGTGCCTAACCCTGTTAGACACTTTAGGGTATATGAAGAACCATTTTATTATAAGAAGACTTCTCTTTCCCTTCTTCCTCCCAACCCAGTTTCAATTTGTTCACTAGGGAATTCTTGGTGTGGTAGTTTCTTCTAATGATGCAGGTTAACAAATTGCTAACAAATAACTTATAATCTTAGAGATTTTCCTACAGAACTGTAACTAGATGGTTCCTCAAGGTCACAAAACTGATATACATTAGAGACTTTTAGCTTCTATAGGTATTTCTGCTTACAAGAGTGGTCCTGTATCCACTATCCAAGCAAAAAAATTATAATAGGGGTATACCCAAAGGAGATCCAAGAAAGGAAAAGGTCCTATAGATATAAAAAAATTTAAATTAGCTATTTTTTTGTCTTGGAGGAAACCTGAAAACTAAGTGAATACCTATCAGTTGGGAAATAACTGAACAAATACTATAGTTCTATAAGAAGTGAAGAAATAGAGGATTTCAGAAACATGGAAAGACATGGATGAACTGACCTTGAGTGAAGTGAGCAAAGTGAGTTATTTATGTATATGTAATACATATCATGTATCAAAATTATAATAGTGAGCAATTTTGAAGGCTTCTATATTTGATTTTTGTAAAAATGAATGAGCACAGGGGCGGCTAGGTGGCGCAGTGAATAGAGCACTGGACCTGGAGTCAGAAGGACCTGAGTTCAAATCTGACCTCAGACACTTGACACACTTACTAGCCATGTGACTTTGGGCAAGTCACTTAACCCCAATTGCCCTCCAAAAAGCAAAAAAAAAAAAAAAACCCAAAGCAAAAAAAAAAAAAACCAACAAAAATAAATGGGCAGAACCAGGAGACTAATTTGTTCAATGGCAACAGCAATATAAGGATAAACAACTTTGAAAACTCTGAGAACTATGATCAATGCAGTGACCATCCATGATTCCAGAGGATTGATGATGAAGCATGTCATTGGCATTCTGACAGAGAGGTGATCTATCCAGGGTGCAAAATGGGACATATATTTTGTAATCACAGTCAATGAGGGAATTTGTTTTGCTTGACTGTGCTTATTTATTACGAGGAATTAAGTTTCATTTTCCCTCTAATGGAATAGTGGTGGGGAGGAAAGAGAGAGAGAAATACTTCTACGTCTACACTCATACATATGTGTTTATTTATGTGTATATTTATGTTAATTAAACAATAACACTTAAAAAGTAATATATCAAATGAAGGTTATAGACTAAGGGTTTCTAAAATTTTTTCATTTGTTTCATGGACCCCTTGGTGGGGGTTGGAGTGTTGTGAAACAAGTTTGTGGTGAGTGTTCCAGAGCTGTTCTAGGTTTGTGTTTCTCCTAAAGCCAAGTAATAGCTTCTCTTGCACAGTATTTTATACAGGTTCATCTCTTTTCTAGTAAGAAGTTTGCAAGAACTTTTAAAGAATATCTCAATACTCTTTGCCTTATCAGGAAGAATGAGTAAGTCCCCCATCCCTCCTCTTCCCCCCCTCCCCAATAAGGAAAAATTATTTAAAGAGGAAAACAAAGGGGAGATAGCAGGTGAAAATTCAAACCTGGAGTTCTGGTGGATGAGAGGATGCAGTAGAAAGTAGGAACAAGAAAGATGATTGGAACCATTAGAGCTGTTCAGAAGACTTTTTGGCAGATGGCAGACAAGGTCAGTTACTGTTCATATTCAGGGTTTGTTTGAGGAATCTTAAGCCTCTTGCTTCAAAACTGAAGGTAAATGGTGGAACTAGACCTTCTGAGCAGCAAGTACTTTCTTGTGTTTCATGATAAAAATGATCCACAATTTCAGCCCAGAGAAAGCATATCTAGCATACCCATGTTTTAATGGAAAGAATACTGCATATGAAGTCAGAGTTAAGTCAAGTCAATAAGCGTTTATTCAGTGCTTATTTTGTTCTAAGCCCTGAACCGTGTGCTGGAGACACAAAGAAAGATGAAAAAACAATCCCTGCTCTGAACAAGATCAGAGTCTAATGGGGTCTAAACATGCAAACACTTTGTACAAAGGAGATATATGCAGTGCAAAGTGGAGATAATTTCAGAGAGATGTGATATTGAATCTTGGATCACCAGTGTGATCTTGAGCAAGTCACTTATTACTCTAGGCCTCATTTATTTAACTTGTAAAATGTGGGGTTGGGGATGGACTATGAATGAATTAGACAATTGCTAATGAGTCTTTTAGTTTTAAGTCCTATTATCCTGTCATTCGACTGGCTACAGAAAGAACAGATAAATTGTAGTAATTAGAGGCTCCCAGCTGAGAGATACCAAAGCAGCCATATGTCAACTTGATGGTGGAGACCAAAGGTTAAGGAATACATTAATCAGTTTAAGAAATTTAAGTGAATTTTTGAATTAAGATATCAAGTAAAAATAATTTTAACATTTCAAGGATACATAATTTCATCAATGTGGGTACTCCCACAAAAGTTGCAAATTGCACTATCTCTACATTTTAATGAAACAATCTTCATGAACTGCTATTGTCAGAAAAAAAGTTATGAACTTAAAGTTAACCTTCTTGTGATAAGCCTCTCCAAATTTAGCCAAGCAGCACCTTGGGCAGCAACATCCAGTCTGTCATTTGGCCAACGGTATAATGGAAAGAAAAATTAAAGTTAATCAGAAAGTGTAAGATTGAAGGATTATCCTGAGATAACCCAATTAAAGTGCAGGAAATGTCATTTTTGACAATGAAAAATATTAAGAATAGAAATATGGCTTGAAGAGGTATCTTCAAGTACTAAGGTAGAAAAAAATGTGCTGGGAATCTATCCCTGAGTAGTAAGGGAATTTGCTAATGAACTCCCTTAATTCCATAAAAAGTACTAGTAAATTAGGGAACATTTATGGAAAAATAAATAAATCTACAAGAAATTCTGGAAACTTTTATCCAATTAGTTAAGTGTCCATTGCTTAGACAGGAAAGAACACTATCAGCACCAACAAATTACCAATATAAAAGGGGAAAAGAAATTATTAGTATTATCCTTGCTGAGGAAAAACAAATCAAACCAGAAATAATGAATTTCTTTTGGATAAAATGTTCAAATTAGAGAAAGAAGGCATGACAGCTGATGGACCATGTTCTACTATGTTGTGCTTCTCAGAGAAAACAATTGTAACTGATTATTGATAACAATCACCTAAGTAAGAAAATGGTGGAATCTCTAGATTCTGCCCATGTACTTTCCCCAAACTCTGTAATCACAAGATATAGGGTTATGGGATAAGAGGTCTGAACTCTGCTGCTAATTCTCTCTGACTTTGGACAAATACCTTTCCCCTTCCACTCCTGTATCTTTAGTTCTGAGAAAGTAACTGCTACCTAAATAAAATATTTAGAATTTCAAGTTTCATCATTGAAGACAAAAAATATAACCACAGCTTGCTTACTTATTTTCATACTGCCATTTGTAACTTTTGAGAATTGAGGGAGTAAAAGAATCTCTTACGCTAGTTGGAATAATTAAGACAATGAAAATAAAAGTATGCATACAGAAATAAAATGGGAAAATTTTCTTAATAAGGTCTACATTATTATAGATTATGTAATAATCTCCTAAAAACAAAAACAGTCAAGGAAAAACCTATCTAATTATGTGTAAAATGAGTTTGTTTTAATTTATGGGATGAGCAAGGTGAGTAGATAACTCTCCCACACTCAGAAAAATATTGCAAACACTATGAAGCCCATTATAATTGTTACTCATTCATTAGTCTCTCAGAATTCCTTGATCTAGTAAATCTCTTTTCTGAAATGTACTTAGAGTGGTATCTAAGGTCAGGAGAATGCAATTGGTACCAATGAAGAGGCCTATAGGATTTATGCATGAAGTAAAATAAATGATCAAGCCTATGATATCTGTGCTACGATGTTTATATTGATACGATTCAAATAGCCATGAGATGAGCTCCGTGTGATAAAAGTCTAATAATGAAAAAATGCTGCTTAGGCACAAGGAGCTGGGGTGCTGCACCCTCTCCCTATTCACTTAGGACTCCCTCTCGGCTTTGGTCCTATGCATGTGTTGGTGCAGTTCAGTCCTGGGGAACTTTAGCCTCTAATGGGAAGAGTTAAGCATATTTTCTCACACTGTTTTACTCTATATGCCTATATCCTGGTAGCAAGGAGAAAATTACTTATAGCTTAGATTTAGTTCATATTTAAGCTCTTCTCAAAGTGCAGAGTAGAAAGGCACAAAGTACACAGAGGTACAATTTAGAACTGCATAAGATAGCTGTTTACATAAAAGAAATACTTAACATACACAAGACCTGCAAGAACACATTGACAGGAAACTTAAAAAAAGAAGCAATAATTTATTAGTAGTGTTATACTCTACCGGGAAATAGATGTTTAAAATATCAAGATATGATGCAATTTATGAGACTGCTGAATAGGCATTTTACATTTTACCTCAGATTTGCATTATCCAAACAATTCCGTCCACATTCACATTTTTTTTTTAGCAAACCTGGCTAGAGGTTGAGCACTTCCCTCTGAAAATGGTTTCCTTCTCTGATGCAAAAATTCTTCCTCCTACCATTCAACATTGACCAATAGATCTAGTGTCTATGGACCTCTCAAACTCACGATGTCCATCTCAGGATTGTTGCAGTTACAAAGAAATGCAAAGTAGAAGAGGGTAATTAGAAACTCTGACTCAAACTTGCTTAAGAACTGAGCCTCCTGCTCTAGCTGCCATATGGAAGCACTTCTCATGCTCCTTGGGATAGAGGAAGGTCAGTCTGTTCCCACCTCTTATGCAGAATCCCTGAGTTACATACTGTCACCCAGAGAATTGAACGAAGAAAGTGAACCAGAAGGTGTCTCTTTTTTAAATTGATGCAATCCCTTCTGCCCTGTCATCATGGGTCTAAGAGGCTGATAAGAGGATTTCTTCATCATCATAAAGCACCAAAGGCCTTAAGTACTATGCCAGCACATGAGTTTCATTTGAAATAGGTAGGGCAATTCTATATATGTCCCACCCTATGTAACAGGTATAAATCCTGTCATATAAATAACCTGTATGATTTTCTTATAGATATTATAATTAGAAAGATGAAGTTAGAATAGAATGAATCACACATTTTTCTAGCAAATGTAGAATGATTATCCTAATGCATTTATGATGGCTATTCCCTAGAGCACATAAAAGGCTAAGACTGGAACTAAAATATAACATTCTATAAATTCCTAAATTGATTATGGAAAATTATAGTTAGCCCTAATACACAAAAGATAAAGCATTTACCAAATATCTAATTGTTCTGTAATTGAAAATAACAATCCTATTTGTTATCTCATTCCCTTGAGATCAGAAACCATGTAGGTACTCCTTTCCAAGGATCTCTAAAACAGGTAAATATCTTCAGCTTAATCTCTTGGGGGGCAGGGGGAGGTGGTTTAAGCATGGTATGTTTGATTAGTGTATATTGAAAGAAAAGATTGAACAAAGTGGTATGAGATATTTGGCCAAGAACTTAAGAGAAAATCCCATGGTGAGAGGTAGATTCATGAAAAATATGACACCTGAGATGAGCCTTGAAGGAAGATAATTCTTTCAACAAACTCTATGGAAGGAGATCATTTTAATCTTGGAGATGGTCTGTACATAAGATTGAGGTAGTAGGGAACAGGACAAAGTAGTATACCCATAGAATACATTAAAAGGAATACTGTAAGGTATTCCCAGTCACATTGGCGGATGGAGCAGGAAGTTTACTGGTTTGGGAGTCAGAAGATCTGGGTTCATATTTGACTTTGCCATTTACTATCCCTGTACCTTTCAAACAAGGAACATAAAATCTCTGAGCCTTAGTTTCCTTTCTTATAAAATGTGTCTACCTTACAGGGTTGTTTTAAGGATCAAATGAAATGAATGTGTCTTATAAACTATAACATATCATACCAATATGAAGTCTGTGGTTCCTGATACATATTACATGATGAAAAATAAATGCTTGTTGTTGATGACAATAATCCTCAAATAATACTTCCAAAGATGTATGATTTCAATAGTTTGAATGTTCTTACTTTCCTCTCTTCCTTACTACATGCCATTTATGATTTTCCCTGGCTAAAATAATCCATTAGCTGGTGGTAATACTTCTGGTAGTATCAGTGAACGTGGTTCTTAGCAGACATGTGGTTTATTGCCTGGCCTTTGAGGTTGGTAGGATTTGCCAGAGTCCATATTACATGAGGACAGACTTGGAGAACTCAGGGTCACCTCCACATCAAGGACTGAGGAAGGATTTTAGTAGAGGTTGTTTATGAATTTATTAACAAAATATGCATTTGCATATAAAACACCACCTCTCTCTTCCCTCCATCATGGTTAATAATACCTGTGTTCTTCATCCTACATTCCTGGGTTCAAAATCAGAAAAGAAAATTGAGGTAATAGAGCATTCAGTGACATTACCATTCAGTGTCATGCCACAGCTCTCTCTGCCATACATTGAAGTATAATAACACAGTAACTGCACAATGCTTAGAATTGTACTTTCTTAGTATATGGTGGTGGAGTGTTTTACCACCTTATTGTCTTATTTTTAATTGGGGATTTTTTCCCCTTTTTGTCACTCGGGGCTTTCTAATTACCAGGGCATTCCTTAGTCTTTAAAAGCAACCAATTTGCTATGAAACTCTTTGTCTTGTGTTGATACTTTCCAGAGAATTCCAGAATTTTTACATAAGGAGACAGCATTGTTTATTGATCTTCCATGTTCCTCTCTCTCCCTGCTTTACTGCATAGGGCCATCCTGTTGCCTTAGAATTTAAAATGAGCCCAGACGTCACTAGGTAGTGTCAGAGTGATCAGAGAATAATAAATATATCCTGAAACAGTTTCAGAAGCTTGATCTGTTTTTCCTTCTAGGTAGAAAGGGCAAAGATGTGGAAGTAAGGGAAAACAAAGATTCTCCAGGATAACACTTTCAGTTGGAGCCCACTTACAAAATAGTCCCTGGGTGGATTTGAGTGCCCCTGCCTCACAACTACATTTTGAGTTTCTCTGTGAATGTCCACACCGAATCATTTTGCAGCAGCGGATGCCTAAAACGATGGAGTTGCATCCTTGAGATGACATCCTGTCACAGAGGGAGGACCCCCGGAGTGACAGGTGGTGCTCTCTTTGTTACTGCGCCTTTGCACGTGGTGGTACTGTCTCACCCTAAACAGCGGGGCTTTGATTCCACACTCTTTTGCTTGAACTCACTCCTCAGAGTTTGGCTTTGATTTTGTGGCATGCTAAGAATTGCAGAAATTCCAAACATTCACAGGAAGGATAAATAATAAATTATTGATGTTTTTTAAAAGCTGGGGTAGAGCCTAGGAAATCAACTTGGAAGAGAGGTTAACCCCATCTAACGCAAGCCCCTCTCCCTCCGCCATAAATGAACCTTGTTGTTTGAGAAACAGTTTTCCACCATTCCATATATTTCCTTTCCCATAGCCAATCCTAAAAATAGAAGATAATGAACAGAGGTCCCAATGTGCGCTCTCCTAGGCTGGTCGTATATTTTAATCCTACTCTCTCATTGTGCCACACTCTGGTTCCGATGGGTTTCCTGCTTTAGTATTCAGAGAGCTAATTCATTTTGTTGCTGGCAGCACTGCATTAATGATCAAACTCCGACAATGAACACTGTCTGCATAACAAATGTGTCTTTCTGGAGCTGCAGTAAATACAAAGTGATTAACATGGAATAAGGCTCCAGCCAACTCTCTCTCTCTGGCTCTTCAATGAACACCAGTGTTTTTATTTAACCCTGCATTTGTCCCCCCTATCCGAGATGACTTGTTTGCATGTTCCCCTCCCTCCTCCCTGAGTTCAAGGTATACCTTGGAGCCCTCTGCTACTGAGTATCTCTCTCTTGGAGTGCTGCCTTTAGCACACTGGATGCAAATGATTATTAAATACTCTCTTCCCTGCTTCTGACATTTACGAAGGCTGAAGCATCAAATGTAGCTAAATCACTTCCCACTCCTTCTAACCAGCCTAATCCAACCATCCTTTCCAAATGAGGATGAGAGGTCTAAGTGGGTTAATGTTGCAATTTTGAACTACCTTTTTATTCATAAGGGAAATCGAAGGGCTCAAGTTAGATTGGCATAAGAAAGGAAAGAAAGCATACAAAGATGAGAAACTTTGAGCAGGGTCAAAAATGGATTTCTCTCTCTTTTTTTGTTTCTCTTCATCCCGACAATCTGAATGAAATCACCACAATAAGAAAGCTGAGATTATTTTATTCTTTGAGAGAGAATGGTTACGGTTGTGGATTTGTCCCAGGGAATCCCTATTTTAATGGTGGCGAGGGGAAAGGGGAGGAGGGGGATACAGAGATAGAAAGAGATAGAAACAGAGAAATAGAGACACAGACATGAACAGAGAGAGATAGAGTGGGAGAGAAGGTGGGGAGAGGACAGAGATACCATCTACAAACACTTGGGAGTATTGGTATGCTCTGACATCAGTCAGTATGCTCTGACATAAGTCTGTATCGACCAGAGCTCTGCTTCTTACATTTCTCTTGTCATCTCATCTTGACTCATTATAATGTGCCAAAAGCTTCAGCTCTCTCTCCAGAGCAGTCTTTTAGAAATGGAGCTTTATTTGAAGAAATATTATTCAGGAGGGCCCTAGTACTATTTTTTTTTTCCACCAAAGCACTGTTGTGGGGATTTATTACTCATATGTACCTTTCAAGGTCTAGAAATTTTCCTCATTTAGACCAAAATATAAGGCTTTTTGCAGGCAAATAGAGGAATGGCATATTTTGTGCAATGACAACTATTTCCTTGAAGTTTTCTTCACTTATACTTGTCATTTAAGAGTTAATTTTTAAAAATATTAATGCTGATTCATTTTCTATCCTCTTTCTCCTCCCTCCTCACCCACTAGACTATATGCCAGAATTCCCAGAGTATTCAGAGGGCATTACTTAGAATCTCATAGTGCTCTGTTGGATATTTTCCCTTAACTAATGAGTCAGTCAAGAAGAATGAATTAAATATTTGCTATGTAAGGCACTATGCTAAGCACTGAGGATACGAAGGAAGGCAAAAACATGGTCTTTGCCCTCAATGATCTCACATTTTAATGAGGGAGATTACATGCAAAAAATAATGAACATACAAGATACACATTAGTGGAGGGCACTTGTAACGTGTATGGGGTAGAGATGGGGGATGGGGAAAGGACTCTTGTTTATAAAATAAACAAAAGGACTTATCAGCAATGCTTTTACAACCAAAAGTTGAACAAACTATAGAATATAAGCATATGTTGATATATATACAGTGTTATGAACAAGACCAAGCCTAATTTAAAATTGTTTCCTTTCTTACCTCCCTCCCTCCTTCCTTCCTTCTAATAAAAATTGTGGCCGCTGAATAATGATTGTCTGATGAATGAGACTGGGAAGGGAAAAATCCAGAGGTAGAATGGAGGTAAAACAAGTCAGAAATTTTCCTTAGTAATAATTTTGTAGCCATGGATGATACCATACCTTAGACCAATTTTAAATCAGGATAGTGAATTTGTTTTTTTATATTTTAATCAAAACTGCCCAGATGCTCTGGCCTGTCTCTTCTAGTGTATATGTTTGGTGCAGGGAAGAGGACAAGGAGAACAGGGGATGTCTTCTGCACAGAGACCTTGACAGAACTGCTGGATAGATGACTTCAGTATAGCATCACCTGGTGGACAAATTATGCATTATACTCTCTCAGTGATTAATAAATCGACATTCTTTCTGTAGGCTTAAAAAAGACAACACTTGAGCCAAAGAGGACTGCTTGTATTACTCTGGCACCCCAGTTGTAACATGAAATATCCATAAAATGTATGCACAGCCTTAACTTTTGTCATGCCAAAATCACTGGAAAATGAAATTCATGGCTCATTACCAATGGGAAAGGGAGAAACACTGATAAGCATTAGTAGACTGAAGCATATTAACAACAATGAATTGTGTGCAAGAAAAACAATGAAATTCATGAGATTCATGACAGGAAAAGGAATTGGTCTGGTCACATGGTAATAGCAAGGGGAAAAAGATAGAGATTTCTTTTAGCACTGGCATCCATAGTATATTAAAAACCTTAGAGAAAGACCCCAGGATGTTGTGTGTACTCTTTGCAGTACATGTAATCACAGAAACATATTCATAATGGTTATCAATGAACATGTGAATGGGCTCTAATCTGTGCCGTGAAAGGGAGTATCCAAATCTTCTATTCCACTCTGATTTTTTTATCAGGAATGTTTGAAAGTCATCTATTTCATTGAATATCTATTTTTCCCCTTGGAGGATCATACCCAGTTTTGCTGGATAGGTGATTCCTATCTCTTTTGCCCTCCAGAATATCATATGCCAAGTCCTCCAATTCTTTAATGTAGAAACTGCTAAATCTTGTGTTATCCTGCCTGTGGCTCCATGATATTTGAGTTGTTTCTTTTTGGCTGCTTACAATACTTTCTCCCAGATCTGGGAGCTTCTGGAATTTGGGTATCATATTCCTGGGTGTTTTCATTTTGGGATCACTTTCAGGAAGTGATTAGTGAATTCTTTCAAAGTCTATTTTACTCTCTGCTTCTAGAACATCAGGACAGTTTTCCAAGACAATTTCTTGAAAAATGATGTCCAGGCTTTTTTTTTATATCATGGCTTTCAGGCAGTCCAATAATTCTTTTTTTTTAAGCAATTGGGGTTAAGTAACTTGCTCAAGGTTACATGGCAAGTTATTTTTGTGTGGGTGCCAACCAGTAATTCTTAAATTATCTTTCCTGGATCTATTTTCCAGATCAGTTGTTTTTCCAATGAGATATTTCCCATTTAGTTTTAGTTTTTCTTTCTTTTGATTTTGTTTGATTGTTTCTTGTTGTCTCATAAAGTCATTAGTTTCCACTTACCCAATTCTAATTTTTAAGGAATTATTTTCTTTTTTTTTCTTTTTTTTTTTTTATAAAGCAATTGGGGTTAAGTAACTTGCTCACAAGTTTTCACAGGCAGAAAGTGAATTGATAATGGTGCCAACAATGTGTATTAATGTTATTGTGGCTCTGTTAAGGTTTGTCTTCCCAGAAACAAAAACTGCGAAGGACTTGCAGTGGACTGGACACTGTGAGCTTCAATGTGGAAAGGGAGCTGGAAGAGGAACTGAGAGCTGCCTGCCTGTGAATCCAGGTGACAATTGGGTAGATCCAGGGAGCTGGACCCATGGAAGAAGAACCATGGAGTCAGCCTTGAGCCAGGATGAAAAGACCTCTCCTTGGGTACTTAGTGCTGATTAACAAGATCATGATTTACCTTTAAACCTTGTACCCCTTAAAGATGATTGAGTTAAGGATGATTGAAAACTAATCTCCAATCAAGAAGAAAGAAGACTTTTTGACTGAGAGATTAAGACAATGTGACCTAAGGTGGGAAAACTTTGACCTTTGTACTTTGTGTCCCTTAAGGAGAACTGCTCCTTAAGGATGATTGAGTTAAGGACTTACTGAATGATACCTTTTGTTTAAAACTATGTGGCCACTTTAGTGATGTTATGTTATATCATTGTAAATGCTTGCTGTCCTTTGGTTTCTGTGAATGTTTTGCTTTAGTTTACTGCTGAATAAATAGAGAGTTAACTATACTTTGTGATCAGAACCTTAGAGCTCTTCACAGCAGCAGCCCTCTGGAAAGCTGCTTGTGCTTGGCTTTATATTCTCTCACTCATTCTCTCTCTCTCTCCCCCTCTCCCTCTCCTCTCCAAAGGAAGACAAATTTTGATAGTCAGAAGCTGCCCACTTAAATTGGGGTTCACTAGCTAGATTTCTTCCTTCCTTCTTTCACAAAACCTTAACCCAGGTCACCCTGAAGCTCATAGATTGGGCAACAATAGGTCCCTGCCCAAGCTCCACTTAATGGCTGTATTTTTGGCCCTCCTGGCTTAGAATTAATGTCAATGGTAACCTTTTCTCTTTGGAATAGCAACCCTGAGGATCTTCCCCTCCCATTTTTTAAAGCAATCGGGGTTAAGTAACTTGCTCAAGGTTACACGGCCAGTTATTTCTGGGTGTGGTGCTGAATGTCTGAGCCCGGGATTCGATCTCCAAGTCATCCCAACACTGGAGCCGGTACTCTTACTCGAGGAGCCACCTGGCCGCCCCTAAGCAATTGGGGTTAAGTAACTTGCTCAAGGTTACACGGCCAGGTGTTTCTGGGTGGGTGCTAAGTGTCTGAGCCTGGGATTCGATCTCCAGGTCTTCTCAACACTGGAGACGGTGCTCTTACTTGCTGTGCTACCTGGCCGCCCCAAGGAATTATTTTCTTCAGTAAGCTTTTGTACTCTTTTTGCATTTGGAGAAGTTGCTTTTTTGAGGCATTTTTCTTTTCATTGGATTTTTTGTGCCTCTTTACTGTTTAACCTGTTTTCTCTGTGTGGGTTCGTGTGTTTTTTTTTTTTTTTGCTTTTTTTTTGGAGAGGGGAAGGTAGGGCAATTGGGGTTAAGTGACTTGCCCAAGGTCACATGGCTAGTTTTGTGTTAAGTGTCTGAGGCCAGATTTGAACTCAGGTTCTCCTGACTCCAGGGCTGGTGCTCTATTCACTGTGCTACCTAGCTGCCCTTATGTGTGTGTTTTTCAAGGTATTATTTTCTTCAGTATTTTATTGTGTATCCTTTACTAAGTTATTGAATCTTTTTTCATTCTTTTCTTGCATAACTCTCATTTCTTTTCCCAATTTTTCCTCTATCTCTCTTACTTGATTTTAAAAATCCTTTTCTGGGATCTTCCATGCCTTGAGACCAATGCATAGTTTTGACTTTGTTGTCTCCTTCTAAGTTTGTGTTTTGATAATCCCTGTCATCACAGTAACTTTCTTTAGTCAGAATCTTTTCTGCTGTTTGCTCATTTTTCTAGTCTATTACTTGACTTTAAACTTTATGCTAAAGTGGGACTCTGCTTCCAGAGTGGAGGGTGCACTGTATCAAGCTTCAGGGTTTTTTTTTATTCACCTGTTTTTAGAGATAATTTTGGGACCCTGTAAGTATTCAGTTCTTCCAAAGTGGTATGATCTAGGTAGATTTGTGTTTGATACTCTCCTGAATTGTTCTTTCTTCTGTGCATGATCACAAGCACTCTTTTCATCCCTGGTCCTTTGAACAGGGTCCCCTTTTCTCTGTGGCCACAAGTTCTAGTGTGCCAATGTTCCTCATTGCCTTGGGACTGAGACCCAGGGCTGTGACACAGCTCCAAGTTTGGGCAGCACAACATAGTCCTACCCTCCAGCAAATTGACCCCTGGGATTTCCTTCTGACCAGTTTTCTGATCCCTTTGCCATCTATGGATGGAGCTGTCTGGAAACTACCTCTGATACAGTGTCCCCTAAGGCCTACTCTTGCTTTGCTGGGGCCGGTCCCATGCTGGCCTGTACTTCCCTGTGCTCCACTCTCATCTGGATGCAACAGAACTTTCTTGCTGACTGTTTATCTTCTCTTGGGTTGAAAAATTGTTTCTCCCAGTCTTTTTGTGGGTTCTGCCCCTCCAGAATTTGTTTTGAAGCATTTGTTTAAATTTGTTTGGAGGGGTTCAGGGTAGAGGTCAGGCAAGTCCCTACCTATTCTCTGCTATATTGGATCTGCCCCTCTTTAAAGGAATTCTTAAGAGTTCTTGATTGTGTGGCACTGCAAAGGCTCAGCTTCAAAGGGGATATAAGATAGTTGGATCAAGCCAGCATATTCCATAGTTCTCATCTTTAGAAATGAGAAGGTTGGACTAGATAACCTCCATGGTATCTTTTAGCTCTAGATATATGATGCCACTGTCAAAAGCAATTCCAGGACCATTGGAAAAAGACAAATAAGGGACCTCCAGACTAAGTCAAAGTCTAGAACAGGGCATCTCTGGGTGTCTTGCAGTAGCCTTAGTCCAACTCATACCTCTGAAGCACACTAATGTTAGAATTGCCAACAGACAGAGCTCACCAACTAATGATCTGGGATAACAAAAAGAAGGAACAGATAACTTACACAAATCATTTGATTCTGTAGCACCACAAGTCAGAATCTGGACAGAATTTAGAGTTCCCCAAGGGATCATTTTTTGTAGCTTGTATGCCAGGAGGAATCAGTGCCTATAGTACAAGTGAAATGGAACTATGAGATTTGTTGTCTGTGTTTGTCTAATTGCCAGAAAATTATACAACTCTCCACTGTATTCTCCTGATGTAAATAAATCAAAAGCTTTATTTAAGTAAAATTTGCCAGCATTCTCCTTACAGATGAATTTTTTGAAGACTTTGAAGTTTTAATTTTTTTCAACTTAACTCTAAGAAGATATTTAATAAATGAGAAATAGTACGGCATAGTATAGTTGTATCTAATTCACATTCCACAGATTAAAATATAATTGCAAAATACTTATCAAAATAAATAAAAATATAATAGAACACAAATAATATTAATTTGGAGTATTCTAAGTCAAAAGGGGATCCTTATAAATATTTTGATGGCCTCTGTTTCTATTTGTATTTGACACCATTGAGTGGATGCAAGGCTGATGTCTGAGCCAGAAAGATCTGGGTTCAAATCCTATCTCTAATACATATTAGCTGTGTGACCTTGGGCAAGTCTTTTAACATCTCAGTGGCCTGGTAAACCCTCTAAGCAAAAGAAAATTTCCTATGCAGTGAAATATGCCCCATCCCAAATTAATAGGTGCTTATTAATCTGTAAATGATCTTAGTACTAGAATATAAATCATGGAGATGGGAAAAGTATTAGCAAGGTTGTGATACTTTATGTTAATTCACACCATTGATAAGAGTCTACCAGATGGAAAGTGTATGAATTATTTTCATCATTATCCCAGTGAACAGCTTGATCCCAAAAGCTATATGACTATCTGTAGTCCTCAAGAATATTGACAAATAACATTCAGATTGTTTTTCTTCTTAAAGCTAGAATCATATACAGGTTCTTAAAGTTAATGGATATTACAATCTTGACTGGTGGATTAAATGGGGTCTCTGGTGTCACTGAAATTGTGGCCCTCAAATGGAAAAAAATGAATGATGATGATAACTGTTGGGTGTACTGCAGGCAGTCTGTAAATATTAATTGACAGTCATGGTGTTGATGACCGCTTATGTCTACTCTGAAACCAGATTGCTCTCAGTCTTTAAATGCTGCTACAAATTACAGAACTGCTGAAAATTACCCTTTGAGGAAACTGATGAAAAAATTACCCACTTCCATGTAGGCAAAGGAGGAATCCTGGCTCAAGCCCATGCCTCTGAAGTCATTTAAACCAATTTCCATTGATTTAACAATTAAATGAAATAAGTGACTCACCAACAGACTGAATTAATGAATGAGCTAGCAAAAAAAAGAGATGAAAGAAAAACAGCATGTGGCTCATGCACTGGCACAAGAATAGAAGATGCTGAACAAGACACTGAAAAAAGTCTTATTGGAGGAAAATTAAATTCTGCAAAATATTTCATTCATTATTTCCTGGATTGTGAATCATTTGCAAGGTATTCTCACTTCCTTTTCCATGACTCTCTCGTTATTTCTTTAAGGAAAATCACGTGCTGCTTCTTTGGTGAGGGTTTAAGAAAAAAACCCTCAGAATGCCTGTCCATATGTCTCTATACAGGAAGTGGTCCACCTTAATGATTTTGCTGGTAGAGTGATGCCTGAACATGTGAAGAGGGGGAAAAAAAAGACTTTGACAATGTAATTCAGAAATGGCAAAACTTTAATTCCAGTTAAGATTTTAGTGCCACTGCATCTATGTCTAATGGAAAAATGTGACAGGATTTGAGTTATGTGTTCTTTTGTGGATCCTAAGTAAGAAAATATTTGATCATACACTATGGTAATATCAAGAGATCACAAGAGTGCTATTTTTTTCTCCATCTTGTAAGAAGAAGTGAGATCTTTTTGCTGTTCTATTTAAGTCCACTCAGTCCTCTGTAGTCCTGGAACCTCCAGCAATTTAGGAATTGGCCTCAGGTTCTTCCCACACATTACAGAAGCATAATTCAATTCAGTTCAATTGAACTAACATTAAGCCTCTATTGGGTGCTAAACAAGTACTATGCTAGTGACTAGAGATACAAATACCAAAATAAGATGGTCGCCCTGACCTGTAAGGCCTTATACTGGGAAGATGAGATGTATGGAGATGGTGTGACATTTCTACACACACTAAAATAATGTTGGTGAAGAATGGAACAAAAGCGTTTTGCAGGAGGTGGATCTTGAGCTAAGTCAAAGGGAACAAGAGATTGCTGGAGATGGGGGGTGGGGTGGGGCAGAGAATATTTATAGGTATGGAGGAATAGCCTGTTCCAAGGTACCAAGATGGGAGATTGAATTTAAGGTCCAGGGAAAAGCAGATAAACAAGTCTAGGTGGAAAGCAGATTGAGAAGGAAAAATGTATAATCATACTTGAGAGATAAGTTTTCAAAACTAGTCTGTTTTTTGTTTGTTTTTGTTTTTGAGCAAAGCTGTGATTTTGTTGCTATTGGGAATTCTTGATAAAGAAACTCCCTCTAAAACATAGAAGAGCACCTAGACTGTAACTTATAATTTTAGACATTCTCTCTTGGACTGAGAATTCAAAAGATTTACCAGTGGTCAGACAACCAGCATATGTAAGAAGTGGGACCCGAACCTAGGTCTTCTTGCTTCCTAGATCAGCTTTGTATCGCCTATGCCATATTGCCTCTCAAAATAAGAAGAGATATAAAACATTGTTTTGGAGGGACTAGTCATTTCCAAATGCTTAAATAATCTAATATTCTCTTTTTGTTCCTTCTTATTATATTAGCACTGATATTTCTTACTACTTATCTATATCTGTACGTATATATTAAGCAGGTAGGTGCTGCAGTATATAGAGTGCCCAACCTGGAGTCAGAACCACCTGAGTTCAAATCCAGCTTCAGACACTTACTAGCCATGAGACCCTAGGGCAAGTCTCATAACCCTGTTTGCTTCAATTCCTCATCTGTAAAATGAACTGGAGAAGGAAATGGAAAACCACTCCAGTATCTTTGCCAAGAAAACCCCAAAATGGGGTCACAAAGAGTTGGACTTGACTGAAAGAACTGAACAATAAAATGCATCTATCCACCATCTATCTACCATCTTTCCTTATGTATCTACCATCCATCCATTTATACATCAACCTATTGGATGAAAATGCTGATAGGAAAGAATGTATTTTGTTGTAACCATGCCAACTTTTAATGTGGAAAGATAGTCTTTTTTTTTTCAGCAGATCTGAGACATCAGTAACAAGCATACACATAAAAAAATGTGTAAAGCAAAAGTAGTGTGGTGTGGAGTTTGCACCAGGCAAGTAGTAATTTATCATCAAATTTCTGCTTGACTTGGTGTCTATTAATTTCCTCTACCGTTGGAGTCTTCTCATTGTCGAAGTAAATGTTCTGTGTGGTAGAAGAATGCAAAAAGAAAACAATTCATTACCAAAGGTCCAATTGGGAATGTCTTTAATCATATCTCCTTTTTGCTTGCCATTTAATTTATATGACCCATCAAATCCAAGCTCAAGGCACACAGCAGACACCCCTCTGTCTGGGAGTGAGTTTGGGCTTTTAATTTATCAACAATTTAACAAAGAGGGGCTTCATAAGTCAGATTGGGGCACAGTAGGACACAGTCATTGCAAACTGTTTCTCCTTGCTGGCTTTTTTCCCCTGTTAAAACTGGTGTTTATTTAAGTCTATCTGAAATGGTTGATGCTCTGCTCACAGTGTATAGTGGCCTAAAGACTCCATAAGTTTGTGATTAGGTCTGTAAACTAGACCTAATCTTAAAACAACAAGGACATGCTAAAATGATGATGATGATGATGATATATATATATATATATATGACTTTTGCAAGTTTCTCTCAGATACAGTAAAACTCTGCATTTCAGAATACTAGAAAACAAATAATAGGAAAAAAAAACCCTCTACAATCCAAAACCCAATCCCCAAACATAGATAGTTGGACTTAAAACCTTATGACAACATAAACAAGAAATGAAAGGCAGGACAGGGCAGGACAGGGAAGGAAGGGCAGGGCAGGGAAGGAAGGGAAGGGAAAAAATAATACATTGTTTTCTAAATTGTATGGAATTGAAAATGAGGCTCTTTGACAACTTGCTTTGACGCTGCTGGTGTATCAGTGATGAAGAGTCATTGGATACCTACTGCTTACCCCTGTGGATTAATGAAGGGTGAGACAGAAATTGCAGAACTGCCACACAGAATGACCTTACCTGATAAGATTGTTCTGCCTTCCCTGCAGTAGGTGAGAAGGGCAGGCAGGATGCAGCAGACTGTTTTTCCCTGCACCTTAATGAGAAAAATTGACCTGTTTATCCACCAGCTGTCTTCTTTGTTTCTAATCCAAGTAATTTCTGGAAAATCTTTCTGTTCTTAAATGTTGAAGTCAAGCAGAATCCCCTCAAGAATGTCTTATCATCGACAAACTACATGTACTTCATGCAGAAGTAAAGAGGAGAACTTGCCAAAAGACATACTACAAGACCAGCAAATATTCACTGACTATCCTCAATACATAGACTTTGGAGTACAGACATAAGTTATGTGATATGTCAAATACAATAAAAATGACTGTAGAGCTTGTTGCCTATATAAAAAACTGCTATTTTTGTTATCTTCTATACATCATATTTAATGGAGTGTGCCCGATGCTTATTTTGGCCATGTGGCTTTTCTCTGGATAAAGGAATACAACATAAATAATGCCCCTTCATTCCTCTTATGTGATCAACTAGTTTTCTCTACAGGAGTTTTATGCAGTAGGCTTTTGTCTTTCAAAATACAGGATAAAAACTGAAGATATTCTCTCTCTCTCTTTTTTTAAGCAATTGGGGTTAAGTAACTTGCTCAAGGTTACACGGCCAGTTATTTCTGGGTGTGGTGCTAAGTATCTGAGCCGGATTCGATCCCAGGTCATCCTGACTCTGGGGCCAGTGCTCTTACTCACTGTCCTACCTGGCTGCCCCTTGAAGATATTCTTGTAGGGATGTTTATTATCCTGAATGAATAGCTAGGAAGAATCTTTTTTAAAAAGTTAAGCCACAACAAATATCCCGAGTTAAACGGAGCAGAGCCTGTAAACTTGGAAATTAATCTGTTAGTCACTTAGCTTATACTTTTAATCTAAAAAGAAAACATTCTAAAGATGCAAATTGATCCTTTGATTGTCTTGATAGTTAGCTAAGTTCTTTTTGGACTGCTTGTCAAATGGGAGAAAAACCCAAAGGAAGTCTGTTGCCAAGCCAGGCTTAGAACTGTGTGACTGCTAAGCTCTGAAGAACAATCTTATACACTGGCCCCAATCCACTTGTGTTTTTTTTGACTTGAATAAAAATGAAGTCTCTTAAGAAGGATTAAAGGTGATGAGATCGTGACAGGAAAATGGCTTCAACAAACAGGAGCATGAAGAGGCCAGGGAAAAGTTGTAAGGGGAAAGATCAGGTCAGACTTGCTTAAAGGTTTTCAGGCTAGAGTTCAGAACTTCATTCTTCAGAGGGCTATTTCACTATTGAAAAGAGCTTCATGCAATTGGAAATCCTTCTGAAAATAATTGTCACGTGCTTCAGCATCAGTACATGGAAGTCAGTTGTGAGTTTGGAAGTATGTAATGTATGGAAAAATGGAAGTATCATTTGCATATTGCAGCTAACCATGCCAGGAGGAGAGTGCAATAAGCCATGATGTTAAATGGGACCTAGCTTTCTGTAATTTAATTGATATCATCTCCTGTCTTCATTAAGAACAAGGTGAGCCTATAAAAAAATGTTACTATTTCCATCTGCCTTTGTATTCAACATTTATCCAATGATTAATGAAAGGTACAAAGTACAAAATACAATCTCTCTCACCTGGGGCCATTCAGTAATATGTAGGGGCTTATTAATGGATGAATTCCATAACATAGATGGCACTCTAATGGAAAAAAAGACTAGAAGAAGGTAAAACCCCAAAGTCCCAGATTGTCAATTAGTTTTTTTTTTTTATTTAAAAATTAAAGGTTTAGGGGCGGCCAGGTAGCACAGTGAGTAAGAGCACCGGCTCCAATGTCGGGACAATCTGGGGATCAAATCCAGGCTCAGACACTTAGCACCCACCCAGAAACACCTGGCTGTGTAACCCTGAGCAAGTTACTTAACCCCAATTCCTTAAAAAAAAAATTAAAGGTTTGATTCATTTCTGCAAAATGAGTGATGTTTTCTCAAATCCAACCTCGAAATCAAGGTTTTCTCCACAGAATTTATATGACTAGTGCAGCTTCACATTGAAGTACCTTTTACACAATATCCCTTTCAGAAATTCTGTAGCCCTTACTCCAGATGTCAGTGTTTCAGCTGTAAAAGATTAAAAGTACTAATTATTATTTAAACATTTTCTGAATCTTAGAAAATGCTTAGCTAAAAACTAACTCTCAAGGCCTTCCTTTTTTCCACCTCTGGCTATTTTCAGGATTCATTTTCTTTGTTCTGAGATTTACTTCCACCTCCCTGTCACTTGCTTTCTTCTTCTAGGCTTAAGTTTGTCATCTATTTCTCAAACTTCATTCATTTACTTCCTTATTCTATGTTCCTTCTCCCTTTTTATTTTTTCTTTTTGTCTCTCCCTCTCACATAGCTTTCTCATCTGAAACATTTTAGTAGTATTTTATCCTAGAACAAAAATGGAAATTATTTAAACATAACTCAGTACATTGAAAAATGTAGAAATTTACTCTTGGGGTGGCTAGGTAGCACAGTGAATAGAGCACCAGCCCTGGAGTCAGGAGGTCCTGAATTCAAATCCAGCCTCAGACACTTACCACTTACTATCCATGTGACCTTGGGCAAGTCACTTAACCCTAATTGCCCTTCATTCCCCCATCCAAAAGAGAGAGAGAGAGAGAGAGAGAGAGAGAGAGAGAGAGAGAGAGAAAGAGAGAGAGAGAGAGAGAGAGAGAGAGAGAGAAATGTACTCTTTAAAGAATCACAGAATTTCAGAGTTGGGGACCTTAGAGATCATCCTTACCAATCTACCTCAGAAGAGGTTTATGTTGTTTTTTTTTAGACTATACATATTTGATACAAGAGACGGCTTCTTGGTTGAGTAAGGGTGTAAATTGGTAGTGATAGATACATGTGTAATGAGGGAGGGCGTAAAATGGCAAGCCCTACTCCTGCTTCAAGCCTTATAGAACATCAATAATCAGTCAGCTAGCATTTATTAAGTTCCTACTATGTGCCAAGGCACTGTGCTAAGCCTTGGGGACACAAAGAGTGGCAAAACTTAGACAAAATAAACAACAAAACCAGTCCTGGCTCTCAAGGATTTTAGTCTAATAGGGGTAGATAGTTTGTAAACAACTATATACGGACAAAACAACTCCAAGTTAGAGGTAGTCTCAAAGGGCAGGCGCTAAACTTAAAGAAGACTGGGAGCTGCTGCTTGTAGGAATTGGCACTTTATCTAACACTTGAAGGAAACCAAGGAAACTAGAAATGAGGAGGGAGAGAGTTTTAGATGTGAATAATGACTCATGGAAGCTCTCAAAGTTGAGAAATGGAGCGAGGAAAAGCAAGGAGGCTAGTATTAGTGTAACGTAGACTATGTGGAAGGGATTAATGTGCAGGTAGAAAAAGTCTGGCTTATGAAAAGTTTTAAAGGTTAAACAGAAAATGTTTTATTTGCTCAGTGGGTTAAGAGGAAGCCACTAGAATCTGTTGAGTTGGGAGAGGTACATGTTCAGACTTGCATTTAACACAGATCTGTCAATAACTGAGTTGAAAATGGAATCAAGTGTGGAGATACTTGAGGTAGGAAGCCCAACTAGCAGGCTAATGAAACAGTGTAAGTATAATATAAGGGCCTACACCAAAGTGGTTTCAATATCAAATGAATGAAGTTGGCAAGAGATAGTATCAAAGACAGAAACAACACAACTCGACATCTTTTTGGCTATGGGTGATAAAAGAGATTGGGGTCAAGGATGATACATAGGTTGTAGGTCTAGATGAAGGGGAGAATGCTGGCTTTCTTATCAGTAATAGGAAAGTCAGAGAAAGAGCATTTTGAAGGAAAGATAATGACATGTTGAGTTTAGGATGTCTATGAGACATTTCGTTCAAGATATTTAATATGAAATTAGAGATGCAGAGATAGACGTTGGGAGAGGAGTAAAGGCTGAACAAATAAAACTGAAAGTCATCTGCAAAGAAATGACAATTGAAATGATGGGAGCTGATGAGATCACTAAATGCAATGGTATATATTGAGAACAGAGGAGCCTTAAGAGACACTCATATTTTGTAGACATGATCTGGATACAGTAAAGGAAATAGAGAGGTGAAAGAGACAGAAAGAAAATTGGGAGAAAGTAGTCTGATGAAAATGTAGAGGAATATCAAGGAGAAAAGCATGGTTGGCATAGTTAAAGATGCAGAGGGGTCAAGAAAGATGAAGATTAAGAAAAGGATATTTGTCCATTGAAAAAATTATTTTTCTGTCTTGATTAATTTGTTTAACTTTAGTTTACAAGATTCAATTTCACAATCCCTTGAGTTTAAAATTTTTTCTTCCCATCTCTCACCTCCCCCCACCCCCTCCATGGTGGCATGCAATCAAGTAGAAGATCTGCAAATACTTTCATATTAGACATTAGTCAGGTTGTAAAGAAGGATTGTAACTGATGGAATGAACAATAGGAAAGAGGTCAAAAACAAACTAGAAAAAGAAAGAGAACAGGTAGTTTGTTTCAGTCTGCATGCAAACACTGTTCTTTCTAGTGCTTCTATGAATGTAGACATCTCCTTCCATCATGAGTCTTTTGGAATTGTCTTATAACCTTGCATTGCTAAGAAGAGTCCAGTCTATCAAAGTTTGTCATCACACATACATTGTGTCTGTTATTGTGTACAAATTTCTCCTGGTTCTGCTTTTCTCAGCATCAGTTTGTATAAGTCTCTCCGGGTAAATAAAAGTCTGTCTGCTCCTCATTTCTTATAGCACAATAGTATTCCATTACATTCATATACCACAACTTGTTTAGTCATTCTCCAATTGATGGGCATCCCCTTAATTTCCAATTCTTTGCCACCACAAAAAGAGCTGCAATAAATATTTTTTGTAATATGGGTCTTCCTCCCACTTCTATGATCTCTTTGGGATATAACCCTAGAAGGGGTATTACTGGGTCAAAGGATATGCAATTACTTGTAGCCTTTGGGCATAGTTCCAGATTGCTCTCCAGAATGGTTGAAGCAGTTCACAACTCCAATAGCAATGCATTAGTGTTCCAATTTTTTCACATACTCTCCAGTATTTGTCATCTTCCTGTTTTGTCATCTTAGCCAATTGACCAGTAAGATGTGGTACCTCAGAGTTTTTTTGATTTGCATTTCTCAAATCAATAGTGATTTAGAGTACTTTTTTCATATGCTTATAGATATCTTTACTTTCTACCTCTGAAAATTGCCTGTTCATATCCTTTGACCATTTATCAACTGGGGAATGACTTGTATTCTTATAGATTTGACTCAATTCTCTGTACATTTCAGAAATGAGATACTGGTTGTAAAATTTCTTTCCCAATTTTCCACTTCCCTCTTAATCTTTGTTACATTGGCTTTGTTTGTACAGAAACTTTTCAATTTAATGTAATCAAAATTATACATTTTGGATTTTATAATGCTGTCTAGCTCTTGTTTGGTCATAAAGTCTTCCCCTTTCCACAAATCTGACAGTAAACTATTCCTTACTTTCCCATATTGCTTACAAGATCAGACTTTATACCTAGATCATGCACCCATTTAGACTTGATTTTGGTATGTGGTGTTAGATAATGGTCTATGCCCAGTTTCTGCCATACTATATTCCAGTTTTCCCAGCAGCTTTTGTCAAATAGTGAGTTCTTATCCCCAAAACTGGGGTCTTTCGGTTTATCAAACAGTAGTTCACTATAGTTATTGATTGCTGAGTCTCATGTACCCAGTCTATTCCATTGATCTACTATTCCTCAGCCAGTAGCAAGTAGTTTTGATGACTGCTGCTTTATAATATAAATTAGAATCTGGTATGGCTAGGTCACCTTCCCTAGCATTTCTTTTCATTAATTGCCTTCATATTCTGGACCATTTGTTCTTCAAAATGAATTTTGTTACTATTTTTGTAGCTCTATAAAGTAATTTTTTGGTAGATTGATTGACATGGCACTAAATATGTAATTTAATTTAGGTAAAATTGTCATTTTTATTATTATGGCTCGACCCAGCCATGAGCAACTGATGTTTTTCCAATTAGTTAGATCTGACTTTATTGGTGTGAAAAGTGTTTTGTAGTTCTGCTCATATAGGTCCTGGGTTTGTTTTGGCAGGTAGATTTCCAAATATTTTATATTGCCGACAGTCACTTTAAAAAAAATTTTTTTTGGTCTTTATTGATTTGTTTACTTTTAGTTTACAAGATTCAGTTCCATAATTCCTTGAGTTTCAATTTTTCTCTCCCTCCCCCTCTCCCTCCATGGTGGCATACAATCAAGTATAAAATCTGCAAATACTTTCTTATTAGACATTAGCCAGGTTATAAAGAAAGATTGTATCAGATTGAATGAACAATGGGAAAGAAGAAACAAAACCAAACAAGAAAAAGAGCAGGTAGTTTGCTTTAATCTGGATTCAAACTCAGTTCTTTCTCTGTATGTAGACATCTCTTTCCATCATGAGTCTTTTGGGGTTGACTCATAACCCTGCACTGCTGAGAAGAGTCCAGTCTATTAAAGTTGGTCATCACATATATGTTGTGTCTGTAATTGTGTACAAATTTCTCCTGGCTCTACTCTTCTCACTCAGCATCAGTTCGTATAAGTCTCTCCAGATAAATATGAAGTAATTCTGCTCCTCGTTTCTTATACCACAAGAGTATCCCATTACATGAATATAGCACAACTTGTTCAGCCATTCCCCAATTGATGGGTACCCCTTTAATGTCCAATTGTTTGCCACTACAAAAAGAGCTGCTATAAATATTTTTGTACATATGGGTCTTCCTCCCACTTCTATGATCTCTTTGGGAAACAACACTAGAAGTGATATTGCTGGGTCAAAGGGTATGAAATAATTTATAGCCTTTTGGGCATGATTCCAGATTGCTCTCTAGAATGATTGTATCAATTCACAACTCTACCAGCAATGCATTAGTGTTCCAGTTTGTCCACATTCTCTCCAGTATTTGTCATTTTCCTGTTTTGTCATCTTAGCCAATCTGACTGATGAGATATGGTACCTCAGAGTTTTTGATTTGCATTTCTCTAATCAATAGTGATTTAGAGCATTTTTTTCATATGCTTATAGATATCTTTAATTTCTTCCTCTGAAAACTGCCTGTTCACATCCTTTGACCATTTATCATTTGGGGAATGACTTGTATTCTTATAGATTTGATGCAACTCTCTGTATAGTTTAGAAATGAATCCTTTATCAGAGACATAGGTGATAAAATTTCTTTCCCAACTTTCCCCTTCCCTCCTAATCTTGGTTACATTGGCTTTGTTTGTACAGAAGCTTTTCAATTTAATGTAATCAAAATTATCCATTTTGCATTTTATAATGCTCTCTAGCTCTTGTTTGGTAATAAAGTCTTCCCTTCTCCACAAATCCTACAGGTAAACTATACCTTGCTTTTCCAGATTGCTTACAGTATGAGCTTTCATACCTAGATCATGCACCCATTTAGACTTGATTTTGGTATGTGGTGTTAGATAATGGTCTATGGCCAGTTTCTGCCATACTATATTCCAGTTTTCCAAGCAGTTTTTGTCAAATAGTGAGTTCTTATCCACAAAACTGGGGTATTTGGGTTTATCAAAAAGTAGATTACTGTAGTCATTGACTGCTGAATCTTGTGCACCCAATATATTACATTGATCCACTACTCTATTCCTCAGCCAGTACCAAATAGTTTTGAGGACTGTTGCTTTATAATACAGATTAAAATCTGGTATAGCTAGTACACCATCCCTAGCATTTCTTTTCATTAATTCCCTTGATATTCTGGACCTTTTGTTCTTCCAAATGAATTTTATTACTATTTTTTCTTGCTCTATAAAGTAGTTTTTTCTGGTAAATTGATTAGTATGGAAATAAGTATATAATTTAATTTAGGTAAAATTGTCATTTTTATTATATAAGCTCGACTCAGCCATGAGCAATTGATGTCTTTCCAAGTAGTTAGATCTGATTTTATTTGTGGGAAAGGTGTTTTGTGGTTGTGTTCATATAGGTTCTGGGTTTGTTTTGGCAGGTAGATACCCAAATATTTTACAATGTCTACAGAAACCTTAAATGGGATTTCTCTTTCTATCTCTTGCTGTTGAATTTCATTAGAAATATAAAGGAATGCTGAGAATTTATGTGGGTTTATTTTATATCCTACAGTTTTGTCAAATTTGTTTATTTTCTCAAGTAGTTTTTTACTTGATTCTCTAGGATTCTCTAAGTATATCATCATACCATCTGCAAAGAGTGACAGCTTGGTCTCTTCTTTGCCTAATTTGATTCCTTCAACTTCTTTTTCTTCTCTAATTGCTACTGTGAATATTTCTAGTACCAGATTGAATAAGAGGGATGATAGTGGACATCCTTGTTTCACCCCTGATCTTGTTAGAAGTGCTTCTAGTTTATCTCCATTACACATAATACTTCCTGATGGCTTTAAGTAGATGCTACCTATTATTTTAAGAAAGGCTCCATTTATTCCTATACTTTCTAGTGTTTTTAATAGGAATGAATGTTATATTTTTGTCAAAAGCCTTTTCTGCATCTATTGAGATAATCATATGGTTTCTGCTACTTTTATTGTTGATATGATTAATTATACTGATAGTTTTCCTAATATTGAACCATCCTTGCATTCCTGGAATAAATCCTACTTGATCAAGTGTATTATTCTTGTGATAGGTTGCTGTAGTCTCTTTGCTAGTATTTTATTTAATATTTTTGCATCTATATTCATGAGGGAAATTGGTCTATAATTTTTTTTCTTCATTTTGTGTCTTCCTGATTTAGGTATCAGTACCATATTATTGTCATAAAAAGAATTTGGTAAGACTCCTTATTCACCAGTTTTCCTAAATAATTTGCACAAAATTGGAATCAGTTGTTCTTTAAGTGTTTGATAGAATTAGCTAGTAAATCCATCTGGTCCTGGAGATTTTTTCCTAGGTAGTTCCCTAATGGCTTGTTCAATTTCTTTTTCTGAGATGGAGTTATTTAAGTAACTTACTTTCTCCTCGCTTAATCTGGGCAATTAATATTTTAAAATTATTTATCCATTTCACTAAGATTGCCAAATTTATGTGCATACAGTTGGACAAAATAATTGCTAATTATTATTTTAATTTCCTATTCATTGGAGGTAAATTCTCCATTTTCATTTTCGATACTCGTAATTTGGTTTTCTTCTTTCTTTTTTTTATCATATTGACTAAAGGTCTATTAATTTTTTTTTCATAAAACCAGCTCTTGGTTTTATTTATGAATTCAGTAGTTTTCTTAATTTCAATTTTATTAATCTCTCCTTTGGCTTTCATTATTTCTAATTTAGTATTTAATTGGGAATTTTCAATTTGTTCTTTTTTTAGCTTTTTCTTTCAATTGCATGTCCGATTCATTGACCTCCATTTTATTTAATGTATTCATGTATGCATTCGGGGATATAAAACTTCCCCTAAGAACTGCTTTTGCTGCATCCCACAAGTTTCGGTATGTTGTCTCATTATTGTCATTCTCATGAATGAAGTTACTGATTTTTTGTATAATTTCTTTTTTAACCCACTCATTCTTTATACTTAAATTATTTAATTTCCAATTAGCTTTTAGTCTGTCTTTCCATGGCCCTTTATTGCATGTGGTTTTTATTGCATCATAATCTGAGAATAATATATTTAGTATTTCTGCTTTTCTACACTGAATCATGAGGTTTTTATGCCTTAGTACATGGTCAATTTTTGTGTATGTGCCATGTACCACTGAGAAGAAAGTATAATTCTTTTTCCCCGTTCAGTTTTCTCCTGAGATCTATCATATCTAGCCTCTCTAAAATTGTATTTGCCTCCTTAACTTCTTTCTTGTTTATTTTGAGGTTAGATTTATCAAGTTCCGAGAGGGGGAGATTGAAGTCCCCCATTAGTATAGTTTTGCTATCTATTTCTTCCTCTAATTCCCTTAACTTCTCCTCTGGGAATTTAGATGCTATACCAGTTGGTGCATATATATTAAGTAATGATATTGCTTCATTCTTGATGGTGCCTTTTAGCAGGATATAGTTTCCTTCCTCATCACTTTTAATTAGGTCTGTTTTTGCTTTTGCTTTATCTGAGATGAGGGTTGCTACCCCTGATTTTTTTACTTTAGCTGAAACATAATATATTCTACTCCAGTCTTTTACCTTTACTCTGTGTTTATCCCCTTGTTTCAAATGTGTCTCTTGTAGACAGCATATTGTAGGATCATGGTTTTTAATCCATTCTGCTGTCCACCTCATTTTATGGGAGAGTTCATCCCATTCACATTCACAGTTATGATTTTTATCCATATCTTTGCCTCTATCCTATTCCCTCCCCTGTTTATGTTTTTGTTTCTTCCTTCTCCCTTCCCCTCCTTAAGAGTTTTCCTTTTGACTACTGCCTCCCTCAGTATTCCCTCCCTGTACCCTCCTCTCCCTCTTTACCTACTCTTTCCTCTTACTATGATTTCCCTCCCTTCTAACCACCTCCCCTTACCCTTCCTACTGCCTGTAGGGCACAATAAATTTTTATATTTAACAGAATATGTTATTCCCTCCTTGGACCCAAATTGATAAAAGTAAATTTCATACAGTGCTCTGCACCCTCCCTCCTTTCCCTCTATTATAACGAGTTTTTTGTCTTTTCATATTATAATCCTAAACTTCACTGATTTTGCTGATTCCTCTTTGAAGCAGAAACAATAAGAATAAAGTTCATATGATGTTCATCTCCCTCTCTCCTTCCCCTCTACTGTAGTATGTTTTTATGCCTCTTTGTGTGGCATAGTTTATCTTTTTCTGCCTCATCCTTTCCTTTTCTCCCATTATGATCCCTTTGTACCCCTTAATAAGGTTTTTCTTTATCAGATTAGTTCATTTATATCTTTGCTCTCTATCTATGTATAACCTTTTTAAATGTCACAATAATTATATAAATTTCAATATTGACAGGTATCAGTTTCTCATATAGGGATGTAAACACCTTGCTGTTATTGAATTCCAAGTTATGTGCATGTGTGTGTGTATTTTTTCCTTGTTTTCCTTTTTATGTCTTTCTTGAGTCTTGTAATTGGAGATCCAATTTTCCATTGAGCTCTGGCTTTTTCATCAGGAAAGTCTGGAAGTCCATTATTTCATTAAATGACCATCTCCTTAACTGAAAAATTATACTCAGTTTTGCTGGGTAGTTGATCCTTGGTTGCAGTCCTGGCTCTTTTGCCTTATGAAACATCAAATTTCAATCCCTCTGATCTTTTAATGTAGAAGTTGCTAGGTCTTGTGTAATCCTGACTGTAGTTCCATGATATTTGAATTGTTTCTTTTTTGGCTGCTTGCAGTATTTTCTCCTTGGTCTTATAATTCTGGAATGTGGCTATGTAATGTAATGCCAAGGAACGGCAACTTCCCAAGGTGTAAAATACCAGCATAGGTGCTCTCCATTTTATTCAGTGACCAACCAAGAACAGAGAAGATCAAAACATGACATCATTCAAAATACAGCATTTACTAAGTGTGATTAAATAATCTCCAAGTACTACCCCACCCCAGGACCTTCCAATCATTCAATCAATTACAAAGTCCCTGTTCTAAATACTACTCCACCCCTAGGCTATACCTTCATTTAGTCCACCACAAAGCCCCTCTTCTCAAATGGAGATTAGTTTCCAAACATAAGTAAAGTACATTGACTTGTTCAACCATAGAACACAAAAAGGTCAAAAGTTCCCCACCCCTGGATCACAATTGAATCTACCCCAGAGTTACATCAAGTTTAAGCACAGCATTTAATACCCAAATGGAGGTCTTTTCTTCATCTTGACACAGGCAAGTTCTCAGCAATCTTAGTTCCTGGGGAGACAAGGCTTAGCAAGGCCATAAGATACATTGCCAGTCCCTTCATTAATTCATCCTCTGTCTGTAGAACAGTCCTAGAACCCCTGAAAACATTAGCAAAACCCTCTCCCAGGATTTCTGCAAACATAAAACAAGAAAATCCTTCTTCAGGGCTTCTGAACCAACAGAAACGTTCCCAGACCCCTGCAACAACAGCACTGTCCTTCACCAGTGGACAGTATTCACTCTCTGTCTGCAGGACAGTCTCAGGGCTTCTTAACCAAAAGCCAGGTTCCAGGACTTCTTCAACAACAGGACTGTCTTTCACCAGTGGACAAATCTGGCAAAACAACATCAAAACAGACAGACAAAGTACCAGCAAAACAGCCATGTCTCCTCAGTCCTTGGCAGCTTAGGGGGCAGGTCTCAAAAGTCCAGGGCGATTCAAGTGTCCCCCAGTAATCCTTCTCAGTCTCTCTCTGCCTCCACGAGGTGCTGCTTCCAAAAAGTTCTTCTGCCTCTCTCTTGTCTCTCCAAATCTACATCACCAGATCCTCCCAGTTCAGGACTTTCTTTTCACATCAACAAGTCCATCCCACAGGTGGGATTAACAAGCTCTGGGTTTTAACACAATCAATTTGAAAACCAAGCCAATACAGGGGAATCTTTAATTGCCATTACTATCGCAGGCTACTATATTTCTTGGAATTTTCAATTTGGTATCTCTTTCAGGAGGAACCTGGTGAATTCTTTCAATAACTATTTTCCCTTTTGATTCTTGGACCTCAGGACAGTTTTCTTTGACAGTCTCTTGGATGATGCTGTCCGGGCTGCTTTTTTTAATCTTGTCTTTCTGGTAGACCAATAATTCTTAGGTTATCTCTCCTGGATCTGTTCTCCAAGTCTGTGTCTGTAGATTCCCCTGGTGGATATTAAATTTGTCAATTAAAAATCATTAATACTTTGCAGAGAGTAGCTTCAGCTGAATGACGAGGTTGGAAACTAGGCTTCAAAGAGTTAAGGAGTAAGAAGAAAGGAAATGGAGGCATCTATTCTAGTTGGTCTTATAAAAAAGTTTAATCACAAAAAAGAGAAGTGATATGGGTTGATATCTAGCAAGATGGATGAATCCCATGAGAATTTTTTGAGGATGGGGGAGACATGGGAATATTTATAGGCAGTAGGGAAATAGACGATAAATAGGGGACAATTGGAGATTAGTGAGAGAATAGGCATAATATAAGGGGCATTCCTCTGGAGAAGATGGAATGAAATGGGATCACATATATAGAGAGGTTTTGTTTGGCAACCTTTTCATATGAAATGCATGAAGAAGGAGACAATGGCAGAAGGTATCTTAATTATTTGCAATAAGGAACAGGGGAAAGACTAAGCTTGTGGGGAATGTTCTCAATTTTTTTTCAGTGAAATATGAGACAAGGTTCTCAGCTGATAGAGTGGATGAAGAGGAGCTGTGGGAAGTTTGAGGAGGTATCAACAACTTTGGAAAAGTCAATAAAATGATCAGGATAGTGAATCAATTGGAGAAGTGCAAGAGGATTGAATTGCCTTAATGAAGACCCAGGTAAGATTGTGTAATAAACTTGGAATTGTGCAAGTTAAAAAAAAGATGGCAGATAGAGGAAGTAATCCAAGTTTCATGCTGGACAGGGCAAAATGGATGATAGGATAAAGTGGCAAGGGACTTGTGAGAAGTTTATAGCTAACCAAAGGATCGAGGTGCATAAAGAAGCTTGTAGCTAACAATTTTGGCTAGGGTGTGGAGATAAAGAATACAATTTGGGGGTTCAAGACAAAAGGAGCAGTGTAATGACAACAGAATGTGACCAATTAAGGGGATTTCAGAGTTCATGAACATGGATGTGAAACTTTTGTGGGTGATGGCAAATTCAAAGGTGTGACCATTTCTATGTATATTTTGTTGTCCTATTCAAAGAAGATCAAAATGGCATCATGATATTGGCGTCAAGATACTGATTAGACTGAGGCATGCTCTGAAGGCTCTACCACAGAGCGGGTACAGATAGTCCATTTGAACATTTGGAATGGAGATGTGTCAAGATTTATGCATTTCATATTTCCTTTGAGCTAGTATGATTCTGCTTTGCTCATAGATCACGATGCCTTCTTTGATTCGGGCATACCATGCTAGGTGGTCCTGTTCTAGCATCTCTCATATCTCATAACTGAAATTAAAGTTCTTCAGAGGCCTTGAAAGCATCCTTGTATTGCTTCTTTTGACCTCCATGTGATTGCTTGCCTTATGTGAGTTCTCTGCTAAATAGCCTTTTAGGTAAACATAAGTTTGGCATTGAAACAAAGTAGACTTCCCAGCAGAGTTTCATTCTTTGTAGTAGAGTTTGAATGATTGGCAGATCAGCTCAAGAGAGGACCTCAAGGTCTGTGACCTTATTTTGACAGGTAATCTTCAAAATCTTTCTAAAATAATTCAGATGGAAATGGTTCATTTTTCTGGTATATGTGCGTCTCTGGTGGGCTCAATGGATAGGTCCTAGGGAATGTTGGGAAACTGGGAGGCTAGGATATTAGAAAGAGTGTCAATATGTGTGCTGAAGTCAGGAACTGGGGAGGAGAAGAACGTGCATTGAAGAGGGAAGGAGAATGTCTTAGGTGTCTGTATGCCACAGTCACCAGAATCGTGATTGGGTGATTAAATAGGGATTGAATGGAACTCAAGAGATGAGAGGTTAATGAGTAATGTTGATAGGGGAAGATTCTGTAAGTGGCAACACAGAACATGGAGTATTCCAACTCCTTCAACACAACCAGTGAATTAGGAGAAATAAATAACAGTGATATCACTGGTTAGTGATAGAAAGGACAGCAAGGAAAGTTATGTCATCAGAAGGGAACCAGGTCTAAGAGAATGCAAAAAAATGGAGGATGTTTGTTTTTCAGTTGCTCAGTCATGTCCAGTTCTTTGTGAACTCTTGGACTATAGCACCTAGGCTCTTCTATCCCCTCCCTATCTCTTGAAGTCTGTCCAAGTTCATGTTCATTATTTCTCTGATACTGTCTATCTAACTCATTCTCTGCTATGCCCATTTCCTTTTGCCTTCATTTTTTCCCAGCATTAGGGTCTTTTCCTATAAGTCCAGTCTTCTCATTACGTGGTCAAAATATTTAAGTTTTAGTTTCAGTGAATGGTTTGAATTAATTTCTTTAAGAATTGACTGATTTGATCTCCTTGCTGTCCAAGGGATTCTCAAAAACCTTTTGCAGTAGCAAAATTTGAAAGTGTCAATTCTGTGGCACGCAACTTTCTTCATACTTCAACTCTCACAGTCATATATTGCTTCTGGAAAAAACATAGCTTTGATTATAAAGGGTTGGGTCTTTTGTTAGCAAGTTGATATATGCTATTTAGTATGTTGTCCAGATTTGTCATCGTTTGATTCTAAGGAACAAGTATCTTTTAATTTCATGGCTGCAGTTACTATCTGCAGTGATCTTTGAGCTGGAGAATATAAAATCAACACTGTTTCCATTTCTCCTCCCTCTATTTATGAGAAATTATGTGCCAAAATATTAGTGCTTTTGATGTTAAGCTTCAAATTGGCTTTAACACTCTCCTTTTTCACCATCAACAACAGGATTCTTAATTCTTTCTTTTTAAAGCAATTGGGGTTAAGTAACTTGCTCAAGGTTACACGGCCAGTTATTTCTGGGTGTGGTGCTGAGTATCTGAGCCCAGATTTGATCCAGGTCATCCCAACACTGGAGCCAGTATTCTTACTCACTGAGCTACCTGGCTGCCCCTAAGCAATTGGGGTTAAGTAACTTGCTCAAGGTTACACATCCAGGTGTTTCTGGGTGGGTGCTAAGTGTCTGAGCCCGGATTTGATCTCCAGGTCTTCTCAACACTGGAGCCGGTGCTCTTACTCACTGTGCTACCTGGCTGCCCAGGCTTCTTAATTCTTTACTTTCTACCATCAGAATGGTATCATCTGTATATTTGGAGAATATTGACATTTTTTCTGGTAATCTTTCAATTCATCTAGCCTGGAATTTCATATGATGTGCTCTGCATATAAGTAAAATAAATAGTAATAAATGCAACTCTGTCATAGATGTTTTCCAATCTTAAACCAATTAATCTTGACCCATATACAATTTCCTCAGTAGACAATACTATTTGGTGTGCCTATCTCTTTGATAACTTGCCACATTTTGTTGTGGTACGCACGGTCAAAATCTTTAATGTAGTCAATGAAGCAGAAGTAGATGGTCTTTTTGGAACTCTCTTGCTTTCTCCATAACCCAGCAGATGTTGACAATTTGGTCTCTATTTCCTTTGCCTCTTGGAAAATCAGCATGAGCTTCTAGCAATTCTTAGTTCATATATTACTGATGCCCAGCTTGCAGAATCTTAAGCATAAACTTGCAGGTGTGTCAAATGAGCACAATATTTTGGTAATTTTAACATTCTTTGGCATTGTGCTTCTTTAGGATTACAACAAAAACAGATCTTTTCCAGACTAGTGGCTACTCTTGAGTTTTCCAAATTTGCTGGCATATTGAGCGCAACATTTTTAACAGTATCATCTTTTAGTGTTTTAAATACCTCGACTGGAATTCCATTGCCTTCGCTAGCCTTATTGTTAGCAGTGTTTCTTAAGGCCCACTTGAATTCATTCTTCAGGATGCCTAGCTCTAGATTAGTAGCCACACCATCATGGTTATTGGTGATGTTATTTCTCATATTAAGTCCCTAGCATTTTTGTTTTTTTTATCATGGCCACCCCTTTTTTGCATGAAGTTCCCTTGTAACCCTAATTTTCGCAATGAGACCTCTTATCTTTCCTTTTTTATTGTTTTATTCTATTTCCTTGCATTGCTCATTTCATAAAACCTTCTCTCTCCTTGTTATTCTCTAGAATTCCCCTTCAGTTGGGTATGTCGTTCCCTTGGAAGGTACAAGAAAGTAAAAAAAAAAAAAACCTTTATTTTCCTTAAATTCATTATTTATTTATTTTTCATGTTAATTTAAAAAAAATGAGTTTAAAATTCTTTCCCTCCCTTCTACCCCTCCCCCATCCCTTGAAAAGTAAAAAAAAAAAAAGATGATATCAGTTATATATGGGAAATCATGTAAGTTTTATTTCCATATTAGACATTGCAAGAAAGCAAGAAAAAGTAAAAAATTATACTTCACTTTGTATTCAGAGTTCATCATCTGTTGGTGGATAACATTTTCATTATAAGTCCTTTGGAATTATTTTGGATCATTGTATTGATCAGAGTAGCTAAGTTATTCACAATTGATTCCTGTTAACAATATTGCCATTACTGTGTACAGTGTTCTTTTGGTCCTGCTTGCTTCACTTTACATCAATTCATATGTCTTCCCAGATTTTTCTGAACTCCTCCTTCTCATAGTACAATAGTATTACCTCAGAATCATCTAACACAATTTGTTCAGCCGTTCCCCAATTGAACATTCCCTTGATTTCTAATTCTTTGCTACTTCCAAAGGAATTGCTGTAGATTCTCCCCAAACCTTTATTTTTTCTTAAAATATTTGAGATACAGACACAGCAGTGATATTCCTGGGCTTAAGGGTATGCACAATTTGATAGTCCTTTGGGCATAGTTCAGAATTGTTCTCTGGAAAGGCTGGATCAGTTCAGAACTCCACAAACAATGCATTAATATCCCTTTCCCCCATATCTTCTCCAGCATTTTTCATTTTCTTTTTCTCTTATCATGGACAATCTGATAGGTATGAGGTGGTACCTCTCAGTTATTTAGTTTGTATCTCTCTAATCAATAGTGATTTAGAGCATTTTTTTTTCACATGACTATAGATGACTTGGGCAGCTAGGTGGCAGTCGATAAAGTGCTGGTCCTGGAGTCAGAAGGACATACGTTCAAATGTGACCTTAGACACTTATTGGCTGTGTGACCCTGGGTAAGTCTCTTAACACTGTTAGCTTTAGTTTCTCATTTGTGAAATGAGCTAAAGAACAAAATAGCAAGCTAATCTAGGATCTTTGCCAAGAAGTCCCCAAGTGGGGTCACATAGAGTCAGGCATGACTGAAATGACTCAACAACAACAACAAAAATAGATAGTTTTGATTTCCTCTATTGAAAAATGCCTCTTCAAAACCTTTGTCCATTTATCATTTAGGGAATAAATGACTCATCTTTATAAATTTGTCATCATTCCCTACGTATTTGAGAAATGAGACTTTTATAAAAGAAACTTTCTGAAAAAAAATTCCCTACTTTTCTGCTGTCCTAATTTTAATTTCATTGGTTTTCTTTGTGCAAAAACTTTTTACTTTTTATATAATCAAAATTGTCCATTTTACTGCTTGTAATCCTCTTCATCTTTTGTTTGGTCACAAGTTCTTCTCTTATTTATATATCTGACAAGTAAATTAAGAAAGGAAAAGTTTTAAGATAGAAAGCACAGTGGAAGGAGAGTTGAATAACTTTAGAGTGAGATCTTTGGTGAGGTGGGGGAAGGGTTGAAGAGTATGAAAAGAAGACAAGGGATTTATAAATAAAACTGAGCTCCACTTTCATCTTTGGACCTAGTATGAATTCCTTTGGGGACAAAAAGGTTATGAATTAAAGTTTATCAATAATTCCTAATGACTTCATAGTCTATCCCTATGGCTAGCCAGATTAAACTGAGAGAAGATTTATTTATTTTTGCATTAAAAAACTTTTTTGGAGGGCAATTGGGTTAAGTGACTTGTCCAAGATCACACAGCTTGTTTTCTGTGTGTGTGTGTGTGTGTGTGTGTGAAGTGTCTGAGGCTGGAATTGAACTCAGGTCCTCCTGACTCCAGGGCCGGTGCTCTATTCACTGTACCACCTAGCCACCCCCACTGAGAGAACTTTTTACCAGTCTCTATCCCTTTGAAGTTTGCCCTGGTTTCTTTGCTCTGGGGTTGCCTGCCTCTTCAGTAGAGGGACTAGACTACCACTACTACAATACACCCTAGATTTCTGAGGAATAATTTAAGTTTTGGCTCTAAAGTGCAAGGGTGGAGTTACCATAGGGAAGAAGCAAAAAAGTACAGAGCATAAACCCAAGTCAGATATTGAATAGACAGTTTTGTTCTCCTACGTGGAAGGAACCAAACATTAATAAGTACCTACTATGTTCCAGGAACAGTGTTAGGCAGTTTACAAATGTTATCTCATTTGATTCTCTGGTGAGCTAGGTGCAAGTTTCATTCCCATCTGACAGAGGCTTACATGGCTCACTTGCTGTTACATCTAGTAAGACTCTGAGGCTAGAGTTCAGCTCATCTTCCTGATTCAGTTCCCAGCGCTCTATCCATCCTCTCTATCACCCAGCAATAAAGAATCACACCATGAGAACATGGTTGAAAAGCCAATTTTTCAAGGTTCCTTGAGACATTTGCAACACAACTGCTAATCAGTCCTTTTACATTTTACCTCCACTCAGTAAAGTCTGATTAATGCCACGTGGGCTCTTTTGTTTCTGGCTTTTCTCTCTTTTATGGGTGAATCTTTCCCTTTCTAGATATCTGCTGATGCTTGTGCCACTGTAACTGCTCCAATATTTATATAGGTCTTACTACCATGTTTCCCCGATAATAAGACACTGTCTTATTAAATTTTTTGGACAGAAAAACACCAGAGGGCTTATTTTCAGGGGAGGGCTTATTTTAATGAACATTGCAGCAATTTTAATAAACAGGTAAATGTGAACAAAAGTGTACCTTTATTCAATAAGCAAATCACTGGGGAAGAACAGGATGATGCGTTCACTGCTGCAGCTCTGATTGGATGCAGCTCAGAGTGCGGCGTGCGTTTCACCCGGGGGTGGGGGGATGGTGCATACAGAGGGTACCATAATGTAGCGTGTAGCGCAGGGGATCACCTTCACTACAGTAGCAATCTCAATAGGGCTTATTTTCGGGGGAGGGCTTATTTTAGAGGAATCTTACACAGTAAGGGGAGGGCTTATTTTCGGGATAGGCCTTATTATTGGGGAAACAAGGTATGTGCCAGGCACTGTTTGCCTCAGTTTCCTCATCTATAAAATGTGGATAATAATAGAACCTACCTTCCAGGGTTGTTGTAAGTATCAAACGAGATAGTATTTGCAAAGTGCTTTCTAAAACCTAAGGTACTTTATAAATGGTAGCTATTATTATCAGTAGAATGTGAGAATCGTTATTACTCTTTATGGTGGCTTCTTTCTACTCCAGGGCCATCTATGAACGTTATACACTTTTGGAGAGGTGAATAGTTTGGGGATTTCTTGGGCATAACTCCTCTACAGAGTGGAATTATCCAAAACCTACTCGTATCACATTAAATATAGATGCAATGATTTTTGGATGAGCCAAAGCATTTATCATCATGGCAGACTGGGGGGTGGAGTGAGGTGATAGGCTGGGAAGAGATATATTTTTTAGTTATTTTAATAAATAGAGAATAAAGATAAGTCAATTCATAAGGCTGATGATGCATTAAAAAGGCTTTCAACTTGATTCTCCCATTGAAAGAATACAAATTCATTAGTCACCTTAAATCATCACAATATGACAAAGCTTCATTGAACTAATAAAATAAATGTGTTTTTTTTTTATTTCAAAGCATGGCTTTTGATGTAAGTTTCTGTAAAGTTAAAAATCATTTTCAACATACCAAGTTCTGGTATCACACAGGCCAGATTCAATGGCTGTGCCTCTCCCAAGAAACACTTTTTTGGCTTATTTTGACCCCATCCAGATTTCCCTAAGAATTTCTAAATATGACTTATGTCTAGGACTGTGATGATGTGGGCAAAAGGGTATTAAACCATGTGTAAGCACTTAAGGAAATATTACATATTGAATACAAGGAAACCTTTAATTTACTCAACTGAAAGAATGTAGGATACAAAAGGTACTCTTAGGAGCCCATAACACTCATGACTATTTCTCTCCTTCCCACAGATGATTCTTTCTTTCCACTATTGGCCTCTATCTATATATTGCTTTCCTGAGGGTTTGGAAGCTCCTCTAAAGAGAAATGAATTTAGAGGTGCTAGAGAATTGATGAAGATGATGCTGTGAATGTAGCCATTTCTCTGGTGGAGTGATGGCTGGGAATTGATGACAAAATAAAAATTAAACAATTTAGCCTTTTCTCAGATGCTGCAAAATACGTTAATTAGTCATCCTATGACTTCAGCTCCCACTCCCTTACTTTCCCTTTCCAAACATTTTCCCTAGCTACTCCCTTTATATGTTATCTCTCACTATTAGAATGTGTGTTACCCAGTACTCAGCACAGGATCCAGCATACAGTTAACACTTAATAAATGCTTTTTATTTTCATTCGTTCAATCAATCAGTCAACAAGCATCTTGTAATCATCTACTGTGTTCTAGGGACAGGGGACACAATGTCAAAAATTAAACAGTTCATGTCCTCAATGAGTTTTCCATCTATAGATTAGTCCATGGACTCAGACAATATGAATAACACGTGTGAAATCATTTTGAGCAATATAAGGTGTTATACAAACACAAAGAATTGCTATTATTATTAATAAATAATAATACAAAAGCAAAATGCAGTTTCTGGCTGTAAATTAATACTTGCAAAATAAAAATTGGATGAACAATTGGATTGGCCTGGCTAGGAGAAAGAATATAATACTTTAGAAAGAGAACTATAGAAAGAGAATCAGACTTAGTCAGGAGACCTGGGTTCTAATCCTACTTCAGTGCCTTACTTTCTGCATGACCATAGGCAAATCATGTAACCTCTTTCTCTGTCTCTGTCTCTGTCTCCTCTCTCTCTCTCTCTCTCTCTCTCTCTCTCTCTCTCTCTCTCTCTCAGAGATAGAGAGATGAAGATGGAGATAAAGAGAAATAGAAAGAGACAGAGAGATAGAGATGGATTAAGTAATATCTAAGTCCCTGTCAGTAACAATTCAACAAGTCCATAGTTGCAAGCCCTAGCTGCCTATTCATTCCCTTGTGTTTGCCAGATGAGTCACATATGATCTTCAACTTATGAGTTCATTTCAATGGAACATCATACATTGAAATGATAGTATCTTTTGGCCAGAGTTGAAGCTACCTCAATAGGAAATGGCTTCCAAAAGATGACATGATAGTTGCCCTCAGTATTTGAAAATGGAATCATTGTCGCTTTGTAATAGTTTAGTTAAATAGAGTTCTACTGGGCCCATGTATAATCTGTCCTCTGGTTAGTAGCTGTAACTGTCTTTTGCAGAGTCTGTCACTGTTTGTGGTTCATTTTTTAACCTCAAAGGTTGTGTGATGCCTCTGTTGGAAATAAGTCACTTGGTCTGTAGTTGCTGCCCCCCAGCATGGCATCTTATTTCCTCACCATGGTCCATGGCCACACCCTGCTGCCTGATGCTGCATTTCATTAGGTCCTTATAATATTTCTTAGATCTCCTATGACTGAATTTGATGCTCTTAAACTTAACCACCTGGCAGTTCTGTAGTGATCTTGCTGTCATCTCACCTCCTCGCTTATCTGACTCAAAATGATTAGGTTACATTACAAACACTGGGAGACTAAATCTATTCCAGGATCTTGTTTGTGCTTCTCTTTGCCTGTTAGGTGTGGAGAGAGACTTTTAGGTGTCACTTACAAAATCATTCTGAGGACTGGATAAGAAACTGTGGCAGATTAAATTGTGTAAGTCACATAATAAGTCAGATTCCCAATATTTTTCAGACCTTCATCTTGGTACGGATAATAATGCCTTGCTGGAACCATATTCATTTAGCCACCCTTGTAAAGGATGAACCATATTTGTTGGCTTTCAAGTTCAAAATTGTCCAAAGCATCATTTTATAGCATGAGAAGCAAACACTATTTTACCGTATAAAGCAAGGTAGCTAAATTTAATGATTGCCTTTCATTTAGTGTCAGAGCAATAGCAACAAGACTGGATTAATGTTTTTCGAGGGGCAGATAGTTGCATGATTTAAAATTGGCTTGGAAACGTCGTCTTGCCTCTTAGGCACTGTGAAATTCTTTTGTATTCTTAGTCTCCGAAAAACATACAAGGCTCTACAAAAATAAGTCTATGGAGAGGAGGGAATGGCTAACTGTTTGACAGAAGAAGGGGGGGGGGGCTCAAAAAGAGAAATAACAGAAGACTGATGGGGATAGTTAATAGATAGAAGGAAAAGGAGGTCTGAGAGGGAAGGAGGGTTGACCAAACTTTAGGACCCTTAAAGAGCTAAGTGCATCTGTAATAAGCAAGGAGAACTGTATTGTTGAGATAGGCACCCCTGGCTCTTGGTTTGGGAGGCAGGATAAAGGAATAATAAAAGGATGGGCAGATGAAATAGTATCTAATGCAAATAGGGAAATAAATTTTATGACAAATGCCAATGAACCAATCAAAGTTCTGAACTCCACTTCATTTGTTCTGGTGGTCTTGGAAATAGATGGTCTATGTTATATCATTTGCTATAATAGTTATCAAATTGTCAGCCACGATGATGTTCAAATGTTGTGAATTCATTTGCTAATGATGAGGGATAATTGATGGATAGCATGTGTATTTCAGTAATATCCTCACAATGTCAAGAGAAGACAACAAAGGTCCCCTATATGTTAGGCAGTTCCCCTGTGGTTAGCTCATTGAATGCACATCAGTCATACAAGATGGGAAGACATGAATCTGTTGCAATTTGCGTTGTTGCAGGGAACATACACAGATCAATTTAAGTGAGTCCACATGAAGGAATTAGGTCACTGAAGCTTTCTATTTATTTTTCTCTAAATAGTAGTAGATATTTTGTTCTCTGAGGATCTTCAAAGGAATTGCTTGAGAAGCCATGATTGTCTCTAAAGTTAGAGAATATAGATTGTTGGGGGTCTAGAAGTAGTGATAGAGCAGCTAGGTGGCACAGTGGATAGAGTGCTGGGCCTAGAGTCAGGAAAATCTGAGTTCAAATCCAGCCTCAGACACTTATTAGCTGTGTGACCCTGGGCAACTCCCTTAATTTGTCTGCCTCAGTTTCTTCATCTGTAAAATGAGAAGGAAATGGTAAATAAAACCCCCAAACAGGGATCACAAAGCATTGAACGTAACTGAAACAACCAAACAACAATAGCAAAAGTAGTGGATTCCATCCTCAATAAGGCTTCCAGCAAAAGCTAGGCGACCACTTAGGGATTTTGCAGAGAGCATTGCATGACATAGCCTTTTATTTCCCTTCCAAACTATGAGATGACATAATTTTGTTATTTTTTGAATTCCCAAAACTGTCCTAATAAGACATGAGCTAGTGATAATCCTATGCCTAGAATCTCTACGATTGCATCTAACTGGATTGGAGATCTTGAAAACATAAAAAGTGTGAAACATAAATTGTTTTGTTTACTTGGTAATAACACTGGATTGGATGTTCACAAAGACTTATCCACATCTGACCCCAAAAGAGGTATTGATTCATCCTGATGATCCAGAAGACCACCTCATAGAATCAGATATGTAGATCAAATGAGAAAAATGGGTGGAAGAACGTTGAAAACCACAAGGTGCTATATAGCTAGAGGGCACAATGGTACTAGTTATTGTTATTGTTCTCTGCCTACCACAGGGGGAAAATGCCTGTTTTTGGAGAGTGGCAGCTGCACTCTTTGCCTCTGCTACTTTCATAGACCTGAATAAAATATGTAACTCTCACTTATCCTCAACTGGTGACTAAAATGGATGTTTCTGACTTCCTCAAGTCATTGCCTGCTGTTTTCTGTATGAATTTTCCCAGGCTTCATGTATTCTTAATCAAAATGGAATATATCCACTGTCACCCAATGTCCCTTAAGCAAGGACCCATGAGATAAATTCTTTCTTGAATCTGAATCCATAAAGTAGTCTGTTTCTGCAGAAGGAGATCCTTGTTTTTCTTTTGTCTGGCAATGAAAACTGCGTAACCCACTCTATTTCCTTTTTGCTTTAGCTTCCCAGCAACTCTTGAGCCAAAATGAGAGTCCGACTATGCTAATTAGCTCTTTTCAGGTGCCTGACAACATTACTCTCTCTGCTCACTTCAGGTGCTCTTAGTTTTGAGGTTGTTTTTTTTTTTTAATCCTCGACCATCCTATTTTAAATGATGTATACCTGTGAAAGTCAAATGATTGCCAAAGCAGGTAGAGTATAAATAATAAATACATAAATAAACGGAAGGAATATGATTTGTACTATTGAATCAGCATGCCTAGCTCTAGTCTAATTATGCATACTTAGAGAAAGCTATGGAAGATACTGTTGTACAAAATGGAAGGAGTATTGAACTTATAATAAGGAACCTCTGTTTTAGTCCTAACTGGCCACCTTTAACAAGTCATCAATTAATTAATTCAACAAGCATGTCAGAAGTATCTACCAAGTGTCAGGCACTATATTGCTTGGTTGGGATATAGGGACAAAAACCAAAATAATCACAGTTTTATCTTTATGGAAATGAGGGCATAGACCATATAACTGCTAAGGTTCTGTATAATTCGAACACTCTCTGATCCTAGTTTAGGACTCATGCAGGGTGGAATCGATTACATTTTGACTTTTTCCTAAGCAACTCCAAAATAATTTTATTTTCACCAAATAGTGTATATTAGCTGGGCCAAAGTAAAATAATTAGATTTGTTGACTTATTAAAGCTTACTACTTTTACATCTTAAAAAAATAATAGGAAATATGTTCTCTTTTTACTTCAGTCATTTGTTTTACACTATGCTTCATTGAATTAGCCTAATTTTGAGACTTTTTTTTATCATCATCAAGCTCCTCAGTGTATTTATCAAATTTCATTCTTCCTTCAATGGGGAAGACATTTCTAGGCTCAATGGCAGTTAATAATCCCCCAAATGAAATGTATGGGTGAGTGTTTTGTAGTCCAGTAGAGATGCTCAGATCTCACAAGCTCTCTTGAACTTATTACAAGGGTCTTGGTATAGCCTTGGATGAAAAGACTTCATCAGTAAAAATTCGGTTTTTCCAGTTTTTAGTAATGCAATTTTTGTATTGCTTTGCATATGACAATAAAAAAAACTACGTCAAGGAAAAATTTAGCAGCTGTTATTTATGTCTTTTGACTTCCAGAGCTTATGACACACTATAAAGGAATGAATCACAACCTCTTGTTTTCCTGTTCATAATTTTTTTTAATTAACAAGAATTTATTTTTCATCTTTGCCAAAACATCTATTGAAAAAAAAAAGAAAAATTAAACACTTTACAATAAACATAGTTAATCAAAAACAAAGTCCCACATTGACCCTGCTCAAAATTTGCATCTCATTCTGCATATTAAGTCCATTATCTTTCTGACAGGAGGTAGGTAATATACTTTGTCATTGGTCCTCCAGAATCATGTGTGGCCATTGCATTGATCAGGATTCTTATCTTTCAAAGCTGTTTGTTTTTTTACAGAGACAAACATTTACTTTTGTTATTATATAAATTGTTCTCCTGGTTCTGTTCACTCCACTCTCATTCAGTTTATCCAAGTCTTCCTAGATTTCTCTGCAACTGTCACCTCTGTCATTTCTTGAAACACATTAGTATTACATTATATTTTATACCATGATTTTTTAGTCATTTCCCAACTGATGGGTAGTCCTTTAGTTTTAAGTTTTTTGCCACCACAAAAAAATAGTTGTATGGATATTTTTGGGTATATAGTATCTTTTTCTCTTTCTTTATTTGTGGGGAAAGACCTAGTAGTGGCTGGGTTAAAGAGAACGCATAGTTCAGTAGCTTTGGGGGTACTTCCGGGCTGCTTTCCAGAATGTCTGGTCCAATTCATAAATTACTCTAACAGCCCATTAGTATGCTGCTGCTCTTGTTGTTTATTGCTCCTTCCATGGTTATTATTTTCCCACTTTGTCAAGTTTGTCAATTTTATAGGTGTGAGGTAGAACCTTAGAGTTGTTTTAACTTGGTTTTCACCAATTATTAATGTAAGCTTGCTACCTAGATCTCCATACATTTCACCCCTCCATCAGCATTCTTCAGTACCCTTAAGGGAAATTGGGGGATGTCTTAGTTCTCTGCCATTGATTCCAGCCTCCACTAATGTTGATCTCTTAAGTATAGGGGTGGGAGTCCCCTGTATCCCAGTTTCATGTAGCCATTAAGAGTTTGAATTAACTTTTACAAAGTAATGTTTACTTCAAAGTTACAATAACAATATATTAATATACTTCACAATATGTGGGAGAAATTTTCCCCTCTCCTCTCATTATACCTCAGTTTCTGGACAATAGGAAGGGGATTAGGTTCACGTTTAGCTCTGTCTCTATAGAGTTCAGCCATACATTCCAAGTCCAAAACCACCTCAGCCTTGAGTCCCAGATATTCTGGCTTCTTTGGCCTTCTCTGTTCATCTGGCTTGTTGCAACATCCTGCCTGGAATCCTGAATCCAAGGTCACCATGACTTGAACTTCTGGTCCAGTGAGAGTTACAGCCTGAATCTGAAACTGAGGAAAACAAATAAAACAAAACAGAAATGTAGACATCTGTGGTCCATTTCTTTTACCACTGGGTAAACGGAGAGAAGAGGAGAACAGTATACCTCCTTTTCATTTCATGTTATCTAATGCCATGAGAGAACTTTGCATAATGCTCTGGATGTATCAGGAAAGAATACATAGGAAAAAGAAATAGACTTTACCATCCTGGAAGTTTTAAAAGGTGCAGTCTTTTTGAGATAATCAATCAAGTGAGGTTACTTCTGTCTCTATAGTAGGGAAAGAAGGGAAACAGCAGCTCTGTGTTTATACTAGAGATTTGGAACATTTATTTTTCACATAACTAGAGATTGTTTTAATGTCTTCCTCTGAAACTTCCTGTTCACATCACTTATCAATTGGGAAATAGATCATCTTATAGATCTGAATCAATATCTTGTGTAGATAACGGAAACTAGATCTTTAGCAAAACTTGCATACTTTCCACCTCAGTTACTTGCTCTCTTTTAATTGTAACTGCATTGATTTTGTTTGTGTAAAACTTTACAAATTTTGTGTAATGAAAATTTTCCATATTATTAGCTGTGATTCTCTCCTTTCCTTGTTTACCCATGATCTTTTTCCCTAGCCATAGTTTTGAAAGGTAAATTGTTCCTTACTATTCTAATTTGTTTGAGATGTGACCCTTTATTTCTAAATCATGCATCTATTTGGAACTTAGCATACGAAGTGTGAAATGCTGATCTAAACCTAATTTCTGCCAGATTTAGAGTTCTTTTCCCCCTAGTAGTTTTTTGTCAAATAGGGAATTCTTACCTCAGTAGTTATGGTCTTTGGGATTTCAAAAAAATATATTATTCTACTATATTCACTTCCTTCTATATTACACGTACCTAATTTGGGCCACTGATCTACCTCTTTAATTTTTTACCATTCCCAAATAATTTTGATGATTTCTGTTCTGTGGTACAGTTGTGATGTAGTTCTCCAAGGGACCATTCCTTCCTACTTGTTTTCCTGTGAAGATAAATTAAACTATTTCACAGTAGTAGTTTATTAGTTCTTGGTGGTTTTTAAATTATCTTTTTAAAAAAATATTAATCAATTAATTTAGTTTTAGTTTTCAAAATTCACTTCAATAAGAATTTGAGTACCAAATTTTCTTCCCTTCCCTTTCTTCCTCCCACCCCAAGACAGCATGCAATCTGATATAGGCTCTAAATATACCTTCATAGTAAACATATTTTCACATTAGTCATGTTGTAAACAAGAATTAGAACCAATGGCAAAAGCCACAAGAAAGAAGAAGCAAACAAAAAGAGAGAGAGCCAATAGTATGCTTTGTTCTGCATTCAGACTCCATAGTTACTTTTCTGGATGTGGATAGCATTTACATCATGAGTTTTTTGGAGTTGTCTTAGATCCTTGCATTGCTAAGAAGAGGTAAATCTATCAAAGTTAGTCATCATGCAATGTTGCTGTTACTGTGTACAATGTTCTCCTGGTTCTGCTCACTTCACTCAGCTTTACTTTCACTTCACTTTCCTCAGTTCATGTAAATCTTTCCAGGTTTTTCTGAATTCCTGCTTATCATTTCTTATAGAATAGTAGTATTCCATTAAATTCATATACCATAACTTGTTCAGCCAATGCCCAATTGATGGGCATTTCCTCAATTTCCAATTCTTTTCTATCAGAAAAAGAGGTGCTATAAATATTTTTGTACATGTGGGTCCCTTTCTCATTTTTATGATGGCTTTGGGATATAGACTGAGAAGAGATATTGCTGGATCAAAAGGCATGAACAGTTTTATTGCCCTTTGGGCATAGTTGCAAGTTGTTCTCCACAATGGTTGGATCAGTTCACAACTCCATCTTGGTGGTTTTAAAAAAAATTCTAATCACATTTTTTTTTTTGCACTACGGTTTAATTGCTCTACTTCAGAGTAGGTATGAATAATCCTTAAAATCCTTGATTTCCCCACATTAACAGTTTTTGTGAAGTCTTTAACAATAATTGAGGAATGTTCTTTAAGAGATATAACCTTTTACGGGGTAATGTCATTCTTAAAACAACAGCAACAACAACACAGAATTAAGCTAACAACAAAAGAGAGCAAAGAAAGGTGTATATGGGCACAAAATCTAGGTCTCAACTAACAGAATGAATCAAAACTGGCCCAATTCAGTTTTATCTCATCAAGGTCAGACATTATCTCAGACTAGTTTCATTAGAAGCATGATCATGCTGCAACAAACTTCAGCCAAAGCAAAATTATTGATTGTCTTAATTAATTCAAATATAGCTGTAACCTGCTTTAAGTTGTTGCATCTATCTTGGGGTTGTGTGTCCTTCATGCCTCGACCTACAACAAGGTGAATTGTGCTACTTAGCTCAAGAGTGCTTTGGACTAAGCAAGAGGTTGAAAAATCATTCATACACCTATTATCGGGGTGAGAAATCACTATTAAAAGAAATATACTACTGGAAAAACTGGAATTCTGACAGAAACTAAGTATAGGCTAAAATCTCATATTGCATACCAACATAAGCTTCAAATGGATAAATGGCTTAGATATAAAGGATGATCTTTGAGTAGGGAAGGAGTTAATGATCAAAGGGACTGAAAGAATCACAGAAAAAGAAATGGTTGATTTTGATTATGTAAAATTTAAAAAGTTTTACAAAAATGAAACCAATATCATTAAGATTATAAAGGAAATAAGTAATTGGGAAAATATGTAGTAAGTTTCTCTGATAAAGTTCTCATATCCAAGATATAATACAAAAGGAATTGATTCAACTGTAAAAAGACTAAGAGCCATTCCTCAATTGATAAATGGCCAAAGATATGAACAGGAAAGTTTCTAAGGAAGAAATCCAAGGTATTGATAACAGTATGAAACAATGTTACATCTCATATCCAGCCGATTGAGAAAGTTGACTAAGTAAGAAAATTACAAATTTCAGAGCCCGAAAGAAGGCTCCAGTAAAATAGGCACATTAATGCAGTTAGTATAGTTGTGAATGGGATTTGTACTGTGCCCTAAAAGTTATTAAACTGTAAATACCCTTTGACCCAATGATACAATTACTACACCATACCCTAAACAAACCAAGAACAGAACAGTCTTATATGGATGAAAATATTAATGAGAGCTCTTTTTTTTGGCAAAGAACTAGAAAGTAATAGAATATCCATCAGTTGGGGAATGACTGAACAAAGCGTAATATACAAATATGATGGAATACTAATACGTTTTAAGAAATGATGAAGAGAATGGCTTTTGAGAAACCTGGGAAGTCTTGCATGAACCGAAACAGAATAAATGGAACTTGAGAAATAGTATATACAGTAACAGCAATGTAAAGAGAAAGAACTTTGAGAGACATAAGATCTTTGATAAATACAATAATCTTTTCAAAGAACTGATAATAGAGAATACTACCCAGCTCATGACAGAGACATGATAGATTCAGGAAGCAGATTGAAACATATATATTTAAAATGATCAATTACAGAATTTGTTTTTCTTGACCATGTATATTTGTGATGAGGATTTTGGTTTTATTTCTTCTTTCTAATGGAAATATGGGTATTAGAGGGAGGGAAAATAGATTTTTGTTAATTGAAAAAAAATCAACTAATTAAAAAGAAAAGAATGAGAGCTCCTTTTGAATAGGGTTTTTGTTATTGCTTGTATGTTATTCCCAGTACTTAGTATAATATTGGGCACATGTTGTTCAGTTATCTCAGTTGTATCTGACCCTTCATGACCCTGTTTTGGGTTTTCTTGGCAAAGATACTGGAGTGATTTGCCATTTCCTTCTCCAGCTAATTTTACAGATAATAAAACTGAGGAAAACAGGGTTAAATGACTTGCCCTCGGTCACACAGCTAGCATCTGAGGGATTTGAGTTCAGGTCTTCCTGACTCTAGGCCTGGAACTCTATCCTCTGTTCCATCTAGCTGCCAGTAGGCATTTAATAAGTATTTTTTTTTTATTCTTTAACTTAAAAGTAGAAAAAGAACTCTAACTCATGGAAAGATTTGTTCAAATAAGAGAATTGGGCTCAGTTTGCCAGGAAACCACTCTAGCCTCTGAATTTGTCTTGTTAGTCTGGTATATTGCCAATTCCTAGAGAAACCCCAAGAATCCTTATTGCCATTGACTTTCTGAATCTATGTGATTGTATTAAGAGGGCCTTTCTGATATTTTCAGAGAAAACAATATGGGGAGTTTACTCTTTCCAGGAATCCCATTAGTGCTCATCCAGGTTGGGACTAGCCCCTAAGGATTTTAGTGTTCAGGTTTATAATAATCTCAGTATAACAAAATAGGGTGTATATATGTGTGTATATATATATATATATATATATATATATATATGTGTGTGTGTGTGTGTGTGTGTGTGTGTGTGTGTGTGTGTATTTGGAGGTAAGGGAGAGAGAGGCACAAGTGTCAAGGATTAGAGTAAAGGTGGTGTTAGTTTTTGCTATAAGCACAAACAGTTCTAAAATTGTCCATCCCCTAACTTCACAGCATGACAGCTTTTAGATAATCCCCTAAATACAGAGTGTCTCAAAAGTTTTAGTGTAGTTTTATTCCTTAAATGAGCAGCCATTTTCTTTAAAAATATCCAAAATAAGGGGCGGCCAGGTGACTCAGAGAGTAAGAGTGCCGGCCCCAGCATGGGGAGACCTGGGATCGGTTCTGGCCCCAGATACTTGGCACCCACACAATAATAACTGGCCATGTAACCTTGAGCAAGTTACTTAACCCCAATTGCTTTAAAAAATATCCAAAATAGGGTGGCTAGGTGACTCAGTGAATAGAGCACTGGCCCTGGGGTCAGGAGGACCTGAGTTCAAATATGGCCTCAGATACTTAACACACACAAAAAACTAGCCATGTGACCTTGGGCAAGTCACTTAACCCTAATTGCCCTACCTTCCCCTCTCCAAAATGCAACAAAACAAAACATCCAAAATAAAATTATCCTGCTGTAGGAAGGATTAGAAATCTTTTTATTCCTGATGAATCTCCCCCTCAATTACCCCATTCACTGATACCAATCCCCCATCTCCATTCCTAACCCCTTCCTTTTGTAGATCTTTGTTTAATTTTATTAGACTAACTAAGCCCTAGGGAAGAGGGGGAATTAGGGTACCAGTCAAATAATGAAGAATAGAATAAGGGTGATGCCTCCCTCAGTTTAGTGAACCACTGCCAAAGGCCTTGACATGAGCAAAAGTTATAGCACCTGGATGCTGGGAGAGAGAGAAAGGCAAGTGATAGTCACTGGAACATAGCTTGAAACTGAAGTTAGAGACTTGTTTGACTACACAAGAAAGGAGGACTCTCATGTTACCTAAACAGAACTTTGGAAGGAAAGAATTGAAGCTGTGGGACCTTGATTTACAACACTATTCAATGGAATAAAAATAGCTTCATATAGCTTGTTTGTGTATTGAGCTATAAACACATAGGGTTGAGACAGAGTGGTCAGGCCGTATGGGCAACCACTATTAAAGCTGACTTCCTAGGGAAGTTACTATGCACCATTTTCTGTATAATGACAGAATGAAGAACTCTGCCATGGGGATGTGCCACAGCAGGACAGTGGAGCTGGAAACTGAGCTACAGGAGATGAAACTACAGCTGTGCTGGGGTATAAGTGATAAGAGGCACAGCTGTGGAAGATAGTGAGCAGGACCTCCAAAAATCAAACACTTTGTTATTTTTAAAATTGAAATTGTTTTTCTAGTTATGTGTAAAAAATTGTTAACATTAAAGAATAATGTTTTGAGTTCTAGATTTTCTCCTCCCTTCCTCCTTTTCCTCCTCATTGAGAAGACAAGAAATTTGATATATATTATACGTGAGGCACTTTGTTCCTGATTCTATTGCTAGCATGTAGATTGGGTCCTCTTTCCTCATTTTTAATAGCCGTCACCCATGTTCACCTCAGTCTTGGAACCATCCATTTTGCTGAAGCAAAACCCATAGCTGCACTGTAAGAAACAGAGACTAGACAGACCTCTGGGGAAAAAGATGACTATTATGGATTATGGGGAGAAGTCTTGACTTCATGTGGTCCTAGATGTGGGTGCATTCTGTGCTCATTAATTTGAAGATACAATTGTTTCTATTTTTAGCTTTGTTAGACTGCGTATTTATAAGGTGAACTGGGTGCTAGCTGCTGGGAGAAGTACTAGATATTCCCATTTTCCACCTAAGTGCAGTCAATAAGGCAAAGATGTGAGAGGACTCTCAAATGTACTTGAGTCTATAGTGTCAGAACTGAATCTGGGTTTATTATTCCATGGAAATTTTGACTCTAACATTAGCAGTGAATGTCTGTGACACATCCAGTGATAGCTTATCAGTTCTTATCCTAATTAATCTTGTAACTACATTTTGACATGAATCCATTTTCTCCTTGAAACAGTGTGCTCCCTAGTCTTCATGTCATGATTTTCTGGGTTTCTCCCTTTATTCTCTCATTATCTAGCATTTATAGGTGATTAAAAGTTTGCAAATTGTTTTCCATATGTCATCTCATTTGATTGTCACAGCAATCCTGTGAGGTAAGTGCTATTATTATTGGCATTTTATAGATTAGGAAACTGAGACTGAGAGGGGTCAAGTGCTTTGCCAATAATCACAAAGCTGCTAAGTGCCCAAGGCAGGATTTGAACTTGATTCTTCCTGACTCCAAGTCCAACATTCCATCTACTGTGCCTCGTAATTGCCTATTTCTCATTACTCATTTTTCATTTTTTCTGTATCACCTCTTTTGAAGCCCGATCTATAGTTATCCCCCAGGGATTTAGTCTAATTTCTAATTTCTCTAAAGTCATTTCTTTGGAGAGGCTACTTATATTTTTTTCAACCATAATTTTTGTGTATATGACTCGAAAGTGCATTTGGAGCATTGGCCTTTATTTTGGCCTTTTATTTTATATTGCCTTTATAGACAGATTGCTGTCTATAGAACATCTTTATTTAGATTACCAGACAAAGCATAAAATGTTATATTAAACAACAGTCCTTGGCAATGTTATCATCACTCTCTCAAAGCCCTAAACATTGGATCCCTAATTTCTTCATTAATACCTTATATGAAATCATTCACCAAATGCTATGCATTCTCCTAATAGCTCTTGATCCTTATAATACTACTTAGATTTGGCCCTCTATCTCCTTTTTTTTTTAATCATCACCACCCTGGCCAAGCCCTTTTCATCTCAATCTATTTGTCAGTCCTCTTTTCTTCAGATTTACCTTCAAGATCCTCCACCTCTGCTACTGTCTACCTAACCAAGCCGTCTCTTGTTAATCTCAGTACTTCTATTTCACCCCTTCCAGTCTCTTCATGGTGGTCTCCTTATTGACCACCATGTTAGCACAGACCCAATTCATTTTGATTGCTCTTGTTCTCTCTTGGAATGCTCTGCCAATTCTTATTCATCATTATCATTTTCTTCCAAACCCTCAAGGCTCACTTCTTCTAAGAAGCTTTCTCTAATTAAATTCAAATCAAATTACTCTCTTGCTTTGTTCAGCACTTTTATATAGTTACTACTCAATTATTTTTAACTGCTTGTGTAGTCTTAATTGTAACATATAATTTAGAATGAGGTCTTTGAATCCAACCTCTCATTTCACAGAGTAGGAAACTAAGGAGCATATAGGTTAAATAACTGTCTAAAAGTAATAATTGTCAGATATGGGATTTGAACCCAGGTATTTTGATTCCAAATCCATTGTTGTTCCAGTATATCTCACAGTTTTAAGGAAACTAGATTTTAATCTTACATAGATTTTAACCTTCTTGAAAGCAAGAACTATGCTTTCTTCATCTTTGCTATAGAGTAGAATAGCAAGCTACACATACAGTAGGTTACTTCTAAATGTTTTTTGGTTGAGCAGATTAAAAAATTGTGTAATTTTAGTTCGTGTTTCTATTTCACTGAATTAACCATTTAATTCAGTCAAATGATGAGGCAATACTGTCAAGCAATCTGCTGTCTCTGCCTATAATCCTGAGCTGCTGAATGCTACTGTAAAAAAAAAAAAGCCATACCCCTGTTCCAGCTGGGTCCATGACAATTTTCCTTCTAATCCCAAACTGGCTCTCACCATTGTACACTCAACATCTTTTCCTTCCTTATTGATTCTGTATTCTGCTTTCTTCAATGAATGTTCCAAATGTTCTGCTCTCTTTTTTCCATCTCCTATTTCTTTCTGTATTCAATCATCAACAAGTCTTGTTGATTCTACCCCTGTGATATGTCTCAGATCCCTCTACTTTTTTCCATTCACATGAGAATGATGATTATTTCAAGACTGCATCATTCCTTTCCTAGACTACTGCAATAGCCTCATAAGCAAGGTGTCTGGGCTGTTCAGAGAGGACGAGCACCTCTGATATGAGGGCTGGCTTGTCTTGGGGCTTCTTGTCTACATTTGGTTTCCACCTGTCTCCCAACTCTCACCTGTGACTCCAGGAAGTTGTAACATGCACAGCAGCCACACTCCAATAAAACCATGTTGGCAGATGGGCTAAACCAGGTTGAGGTAACTGACAGGCCTCAAGCTCATCGGTGAGTTGAAGGGGCATGTGAAAACTTCTTCTAGTGGAATGGGCAAATGAGAACAATATGTTCCAACAACTATAAAAGCAACTAAAACAGGCACTGTGGAACAGTTAGAGCTTGGTCAGATGTCAACAATGCCAAGGTTGTCTGCTATATCCCAGGCCATTGCCAGTCATCTTGACTTTGGTCTTGCCACTAGACTTCGATGACTGGAAGAAAGAGTGAAGGCTGGCAATTTTGTGCAACTCTGCCTCAGTTAAATCCAATTCCCACACAAGTCAAGACATCTCCCCATGATATCATTGGTTCTCTTTGAAAATGAAGGACAAATAATAACATTCTCTTATAGTCTCCCTTGTCTCAGTCTCTCCCATCTCCAATTTATCCTCCACACAGCTGCTGAAATAGTCTTCCTAAGAGAGTGGTGTGATCACGTCACACTGATTTCAAAACTTTCACTAGTTCTCTCTCAGTTAAAGAATAAAATTCAAACTTCTCAGGCTGACCTTTATGGCTTTCAATAACATAGATACCAGCATTGTAGGACACTACGCCTCATCATGTAGGCTTATATTTCAACCATACTAACTCCTTGATCTTACCTAAACTCACCATCCCATCTTCTGTCTCATGAATTCAAACAAACCGTTTCTCATTTCCACTTTTCCAATTCCTTTCATTTTGTCATTGCTTAGCTCAGGTGTTTCCTCTTCCATGAAGTCTTCTTTGGTCACCCCAGCTGTTAGTGATCTCTCTTTCCTCAATTCGCAAGGTATAACAGATGACAGCATACAGTCTCTTTTGGCATTCATGTGCCATCAAATCATCCAGAGGAAAACCCTTGATATTTTGGGTGCACCCCCATGGGCGCTCAATAGGAAGGCATGGACAAGAGTTATACAGAAAGAGGAGTTATTGGGTTGTTAATTGTGTCATTACAGGAAATAATGACATTAATAAGATCATAGGAGCACAGAAAAATCAAAGTCTATTTATTTAAGCTCGTTGGGGACTATTTTAGAGGCAATTAGTCCTGGAGACAGGAAATCCTGAGTTCAAATCAGGTTGTAGACAATTACACTTACATGGATACTAGGCAAGTTACATTACCTCTGTTTGCCTCAGTTTATTCATCTATAAAATGGAGATAATAATATTGCCTATCTCCCAGGGCTTTTGTGGGGATCAAATGAGACAAAAGTTGTAAAGTGCTTAGTACGCATTTAATAAATGCTTGTTCCTTTCCTTCCTTCTCTTCTTATTTTTAGTGCCTAGTACAATGCCTTGTGCATTGTAGGTTTTTGTAAATGTCAAATTTGATTCAATTCAACATGCATTTATTAAGTGTTCATTAAGTGAAATCTACTCTTTTTTTGTTGTTGGCCTCTAGGGATACAAAAGTAAAAATGAAAGTAGGCACTGTCTTCAATGAGTTTACATGTATTGCATTTTCTTGGTAGCTGTCTCCCCTCCCCCCACTTCTACCCTTCCACCACTGAGTCATTCACTTATTTCATGGAACTGATTAAACAACCTGCTGAATCGAACTAAAGATTTGGGAATCTGAAACCTTGCTTCTGTTTCATAGCAATTATATGCATGGCTTGGTATTTAACCATAATTCTTGCTTTCTAAACCTGCAGTGAAGTTGCAAAACATCAATCACTCTTGTTCATAAGTGCCTAGCTTAAACATCTCCTGCTATAAAGATATCTTCCATGATTTACAGATATTTCTGTTTGTAAAGTGTCACTTATACAAATATTGGGATTTGTGAAGTAAGAAAAGAGAAAAATACTCACCGAACTGTGACTGTTAATGAGGTTTATGTTTTTGGTAGATCTTAAAGTGAGATGAAAACTTGAATTTATACCTAAGGTTTGTATGTGTGTGAGGAGGTGATTTGAAGGTTTCTTGAGTCTCCTGTCCTAATGGGATTCCTGAAACATGTTATTTTCTATACATAAAAACACTTCAATTTTTCATTGCTAAACTATCAATGAGCAGGCTGTTTGCTAAATAAATTCATAACTAACAGAAAAGAGAGCTTGAGGAGGTAATTATGAAAACATGACTCAGGGCAGAAATTTTCTTCCATCTCTGGCAGCAGTGATTTCTTTAAAGAGATTTATCAAGTGAATAATGTGAAGAAAGCCAAATGCAAAAATGATATGAGGAGATAGAAATATCTTCTAATTTTTTTTATTTGTTTGTTTGTGTGGTGATTAAGCAATTGTAATTCTTGCAGAGATTCTTGCAGGGTTATTGTCATTACAAGGAAGCTGTAAGTACATTTCTAAACTAAGAATTACTCTAGTTATTGTAGAATATGCCAGCTCTCAAGAGGCCTGTCTCCATGCCCCCTCTGGGGTGTTCTACTGAAATCATTTCTGGGTTAGTAACCAAATCACAATTAATTGAAACAAGCATCTCAGTGGAACCCCACAGCATGTTCTGGAGTTGGGTATGAAACCTCACATGATTTTACTTTGATATTTTGGACTCAGATGTAACCTTGGGGCAGAAACCACCATTTTCAGGAGATTGAATAGCAGCAGAAAGCTCCAGCAGAGAACTCCAGCTGGTTGAAGTTAGTCAGTCAGCAACATTTATTGAGTGCCTACTGTGTGAAAAGCACTAAGCACTGTAGGAGGGGGAGAACACAACAGAAATAGAAGGCCTGGTCTGTATCTTCCAGAGCTTACAATGTGAGTTGGGAAGACAGAATACACATATAGAAAGTTGTGGCAGAGCACTTTCACTAAGCAGTCCATCAAGGATCACAAATTAATGGAATACACACACACATACACACACACAAACCCGCACACACACACACACACACACACACACACACACACACACACACACACACACACTATGAGTACATGAGTGCTGGAGGAGGTAGAAAGAGTGGTCCTAAACCCCCAGCGAGTCTCACCTATGAAGACAGTTTTTAATCCAACGCTGGCCTCCCTTGCAGAGAGCTCCTTTGCACATTTTATATTTGTGAAACAAGAAATGAGTCCTTTTGACATGAATTGCTTCACACTCCAAAATGACACCAGAAATAATTCTCTGGGGATGGCCTTGAAAGTGTAAAGTCTCTTGCAGGCAAATTTCCACCCTGAGGCAGGGACTGAATGGTAAATATTTACCAAAGACAACTCATGTCTCCTTTGTGTTTTCTTTCCTCACAACCTCTATTCCATCTTACTACCTTTACACTTGACTTTAGAGTATCATCACCCAGCGCTGTTAGTCAAATATGACATTTTGGAATCAAATCTCTTGTTTTGGGGCATAAATCATTGATGGAAAGGGCAAGAAATAAAAGGAAGAATTAATTTCTTGCCTTGCTTTTGAAAGGCTCATACTTGGGTTTTAAAGATCTTTTTTTTTAATGCAGTAATACAGACAGAAAATGCAGTATTTGTGATAAAGACTGCACAGGCAGAAGATTTGGGTAATGATTCAATTTGTCCTTGTTTCCTATAGGACCCAGCTTGAAATACTGATTTTTATGTTGCTTGTTAGACAATCAAATCAGTGGCTGTGAAAGCCTCTTGTCAAAATGAGAATATTCTATGTAGTAAAACAAAGGTATGAAGGGAGCAAAATGTTTATCATTCCCTATCACACCCTTCCTCCACACATACCCCAGTACTTCAGACATAGATCCACAATCCTAGCAACCATCTCAGAAAACAGGCTATCAAAATTTATGATTACTCTCTATGCATGTTGGAGACACACTTAGACAGAAGGAAAGCATTGTGGTAGCTTTGCGCATAAGTGTGGAAAACTCATTTGTGCACATGTTCAACTGTTTTTAATGTACTGAATTAGTTTATTCAAATTTGAGCTCCTTCATGCTGAGCTTATGATAGTCAATGGTTAGAAAGACAGAATCATAGTCGCAGAATTTCAGATTTGGAAGGGATGACATATATCATTCTTTCAAATAAATATTTATCATTTCCACCCTGCTAGGTAGAATACAAAGACAAAAAAAAAAAAACCACCCCATGAAATCTATCCCTACCCTCAAGGAGGTTACATTCTAGAGAGGAAATTGGCAGATAGTCTCATCTCTATTTGAAAGGAGATGCTTTTTCTAATATACCTAATATATAGTTATCTAGCCTTTGTGTAAATATCTGTGGCAGGGGTGGGGAACCTGAGACCTTGAGGCCACATGTGGCCCTCTAGGTCCTCAAGTGTGGCCCTTTTACTGAATCCAAACTTCACACCACAAATTCCCTTAATAATAGGATTTATTCTGTAAACCTTGGATGCAGTCTAAAGGCCACACCCAAGGACCTAGAGGGCCACATGTGACCTCAAGACCACAGGTTTCCCACCCCTGAATTCTGGGGGAAATCTACCTCTTCATTTTACTTTTGGATACTATCACATCCTTATTTTGGATAATTCCAATTGTTGGGAAGTATTTCCTTACACCGAGCATCAATAATAAACAACCATTATTAAATGCTCCATCCATTTATGATTTCCTTTTATTCATCCCTACTAATGCTTCACTCCATCTAAAATTATTCTTCCTTCTGTGACCTCTAATTCCTTCACCTCCTGCTCTAACTACGCTTTTATATGTATGTTTATTGGCAGCAGGAAATGAGCTAGTAGATAACGAAGATTAAAATGTAAAGAGATGGGCATGATTTGGGGTAACACCTGGAAGAAAAAATCAGATGGAATAGGGTAAAGAGTAAAACTACAGGAACAGGCCTTGGCAAACAGATGGACACATTTCTGTTGTTGACTGAAGGACAAGAGGGAGAAAAATGTGTTTCTCTCTCCCTCTTTCCCCCTGTGTGTGTGTGCGTGTGTGTGTGTATGATTTCCAAGGGTTCTGAGATATATAGTAGGGAGAACAGGATTGTGATGGGCTCTATTTTCTTAGTAAATAGGAATGGATAGGTGTAGTATGTGAGTCTTGAGGAAAGAAGAGAAAGTTTAGAATTATCTCTAAAATGTTTAATAGAGAGCAAACTTGGGAAAAATACAAGTATTACCTTGTAGCAATGGCAGTCCATTTGAAATTAAACATAAATTTATAGTGGACCTAGAAAGCAGAGAGGTGTGACTTTCTTCAGGAGCATTCAAGTTGAACTAGAAGAGGAAAATATCGGGGGGGGGGGGTAATCAAGGCATATTTAGGCATAGGGGACAATAGGATAAAGGAACAAAGAAGTCAAGAGAAGAAAACAAAATAAAGTTGAACTAGTTATCTATGGGGTCAATATTGTGAGGAGAGGAAACTGAAGTCAAAGGAGTGATGGCATAGGAGAGCACTCAGGGATAAAGGAACTGGAGATTATAGTGAGGAAAAAGAAGAGGTCACAGAACAAGACACTGGAAGAAATGGAGTGAAGAGAGATTTTACCTATGTTAATAAATTTCAGAACTTTTGACCATGAAAATGAAATACCCATAGGTGATATTGAGATCAAGGGTGTGACTTGTCCTTCTGTGTGGTATGTTAGAAGAAGCAAAGCAATCAAAGACAGCAAATGTATCATGGGACTTGACAAAGTTGAATTGGAAAACCAATATTTTAATGGAAAAATGTTTATGGAAATATCAACACAGGCTGTTGCTGAAATCCTTGATATAAAGGCAAGGATTGGACATGGAAAGAAAGACTATGATTCAGGTACTGAAGTCCTTGATAAAGGAGGGAGTAGATAATTATGTCAAGGATCTGAATGAGATAGACTAGGAACAGAAAATCTGAAAGAAGAAACTATTGAGTGAAAATGATAGAGGGACAGTCTACCAATGGGAGTAAGAATCAAGGGCTTTCCTTCTCCTTTTCTTGGACCAGCATGTTGGGTAGCAGGAAATAAGGTGCACCCAAAACTGGAGAGCATGGTCATGGATGCAGTGATTGGGTTAAAATCACTCCTGAAGTGAATTGGTGACTCAGAAACATTCAACCTAATCCCCTATATTTCCTATATACAAGCAATTAGAATTGATGTGCTTACTGACCCTGAGGCAACTGCTCCCTCACCAAATCCAATGGGTTTATTATCCTTTGCTTTTTTTTTTCTCCCAGTCCCTGCAGAACTTTCTGCAGTGCTTCATGCTACCAAGTGCATTCTGTTACTGGATGCTTCTCCTTTTCCTTGGCTTCAGAAACATCAAAATATCATCTTTTTCTTCTGCCCTTGGTAATTATTTTATTTTTGTGCCATCCTCTTTAAGGTAAGTGTTCCCTGAAGTTTTTGAAATCTTTAACATTCTTCTCTTTGCACATTTGGCAATCTCATTCACTATTACAGCTTCAAATACCACCTCTATAAAAATGACTACCAGCCCTAATCTCTCTTCTGAGTTCCACTGTGATATCCTACCAACATATCAAACTCAATATGTCTAAATATAAGTAGCTAATTATTTTCACCACTTAGTTATTTTTGCTTGTTGACCAAATTAATGTACATATAATGTTTTGCAAATCTTAAAGCATGATATAAAATAAGTTATCACAGTTGTATCCATTTTTTATTCTTCCTTCTTCCCTACCTATTACTGATGTTCATTTATGTAGTTTTGTCAATTGTCATTCTACAATATCTCTTATATCAATCGTATCTTTATATCCATTTACACCCCTGATTTTAGAACTTCACTATTACTTCTGTGGAACAAAGCAAAAGACTTCTTACATATTTTTTTCTCTTCCACTGTCTCTACTCCTCCAGCTCCCACAACCAATCTACCCTTCATCACTGCTGCCAGACTAACCTTCCTTGTGTATAGATTTGGCAAAGCCTATCATTTTTGATGACTCTTTATTGCCAACTCAAACTTCCTTGCCTGATTCAAGCCCCTCTACAAGCTAACATCCCTCTACTTCTGTGGTCTGATTTTATATTATTTACTCTTTATACACTAAATGCTTCAGACTAAGTGGATAGCTCTCTATCTCCTGAAATCACCACACATTTTTATTATATTATCCCTTATGCCTGGAATGACTTCCTTCCCTCTCTTTGCCTTTGAATTTCATTTCCTCTCCCTGGACCTGTTTTCATTAGTTCAGATCTTATTACATGATACTACTTTACTTTATTGGCAATGGGGAATGGAACCTTAAAAGTCTTCATTCTAATACAGAATGTCTTTAATACTCTTTCTTTCCCTTCCCCAAACACCTTATATGATAAAAAAAAAATCTTAGTGAACTCCTTAAATCACCAAAACTTAGCTATGTTGCAAGGGCAAATCCTGGATTAATTCTAATGTTCAGAGATTTCATTTCTGTAGTACAGTGACCTTCAAAGTGGAGTCTGTAGTCTTTTGTTCTGACTCCAAAGGGGTGTGGTATTATTTCAAGGGATGTGTATGATCTATTAATCAGAGAATGGGAAGATGGGATATACATCCAGGGGTTTCGCCATCCAGGATATATCCATGGGATACATAAGCTGCTGGAAACTACTTAAATGACTAGAGATTGAATTGTGAAATTTTCAATGTGAACATTTATACCTTGGAAATCTGCAAATGCTACAAATCAGGGCTTGATTTATTGCTTTTATTAATTATCTAGATTAAATAAAATGGTGGAGAAAATGTTAATAATGCAGATTAAATTTGAAATTATGTCATATATACATACAGACATATGTATGTATGCATGCATGTATGTTTGTGTGTATATGAATGTATTTACAGAGGGACATTTTGTTAAACATTTACCAACATCTCCCCAGATATATCACACTCCTCCTGAGGTAACAAATTGTAGGCCTATCTGCACTGCAACCACACCATCCCTGTCATTCATAATAACTCAAAATTTCCCATTTCTGCACTCTCTTTCTTTTGGTTTCCCATTTACCTAGTTATTGAACCCTGTTATAAGCAGTTATAACCTAATGTCATGCCAGGCACCTACAACAACTGCACAGGCAACAAAATTTCCCATTAACTCCACCATTCCAGCATATCATATCACCTCATTGTTCTCACCCCAGATCACTTTATGGCTGCTACCGGTGTTCCAGCAGGTGGGCTTTGCATTCTAGGACAGTGGCTGTCTGTGAGTCAGATGGCTCTACCTTTTAAGATATGTTTTGTTTTGTTTTGTTTTGTTGGGAGAGTGAGTAGAACAGGATGAGCAAGCACCATTTGGTTTACTATTTCCATTATAGATCTCATTAACTTATCTTTCCCCCCAAACTTCTCTTTTTTACTTCTGTATTTCTCTCAAGGGTACCAACAACCTTGTATTCTTCCAGATCTTGAAACTCCTCTTTATCTCTCTTTATTCAACTGAAACTAGTCTTTTCAAATGTACCAATATTCTCTTAGTTGTCATATGTGATGGTCTAATCTCAATATTCATTCTTTTTGACTTCTCAATGGCATTTGACACTCTAATTCACTCTCTTCTCTTAGATACTTACTCTCTTCTCTGGATTGTTCAAAGTGGTGTATTATTTATATTAAGAATAATATCTCATGTCTGCATACTTTGAAAAATTAGAAACAAATTCTAAAGTAGTTAGAAATCATCCAAAATGCAGAACTTCATTGGATTTTGAACCCACTTGTTAAAAATATGTATATTCAACATTTTTGATTAGTTTGCAGGACAATTGTTTTGCATAAGGGAAGATAGAAATTTAATAGCTACTTTTCAACAAAATCTTTTGCATATTTGGTGGATGGGATGGGAAAATGAGCCTTATATTTTAGTAAGTACACCCTTTAATGTCCTCGTTTCATTTGGTTCTGTTTATTTCTATGAGGTATGTTTCTAGCTATGAAAACCTTTAAAATGAAATAAATTAAAATTAGACCCAGACATCCAAAAAGCATCATAATGTATCAAAGATTTTCCAAAATAATGAAGTGTAATCACATTACTCTCACCAGAAAAAAAATCATTACTTATAATTATGGTATAAACAAAAAAATTTTTGTGCCAATGATACACAGAATATTTTAAAAATATAAATTCATCTTGACCTCATCCTTTAAATGTTGTTATTCTCATATACACTAGATAATGTATATGAGAATTAGCATCATAGCACATAAATATGATTTATAAATAAGTATATTGAGCATATGCTCAATATTGTTTTACTGATAAGGATGGTTGACCCAAAATGTCTGGAAATTGCTGACCTCTTAGACAACTTTTCCTCAGTTACAAAATGAGAATATTGGACTAGACAGATCTCTAATGTATTTTTCTCTATGGGGAAAAGATAGGGTGATTTGGATAAATGTGCACCATGTAGGTATACTTCACAATGGAAAAATTGACAATAATGGGATGTGGAAGGAATACTCAATTTTCCACTTCCAAAGGCATTCCACAAATTTTCATTGTGTTGAAACACATAATGACTTCAAGTGACCCAGGATGATTTTCATAGACTACTTCTACTAGACTAATTTCTCTTGTGTTCTCTGCTCTATCTGTAGACTTAAATATGTAAGCCTATAAAGAAAAACGAATAAAAATCCAATCATTGCTATTCTTTTATTTAAAGCTCTGGACAATTGCAGAAGAAAAAAAGCCCCAAAGGGTTGAAAAATACAGATTAGAAATATTGAATAAGAAAACCATTTTTTTACAATATATCTCTTGGCATATGGTGGTTTCTAATTTTGCATATTCATAATAAGTTAGAGAACAATGATGGTTTTACTCAGTGTTATGACCCTTTGTAATCTGATTTCTTAAATTTTATGATTTCCTAAATGGTTTTCATTGGCACCTGTATAAAAAAAACACATTAAAAATCAGCTTCTAATCGAAGAGTTCAATATTTTTCAGAAAATGATATGATTACATAATTAATCTTAGCCAGTGGTCAACCTGATTATTATTAATTTTTTAAACTCTAAAATCATGGAGGTAGTCAGGTATAGCCTACAGAGATTTACAGAAAAAAATTAAACTTTGATACTATTCTTCTGCATATAAACATGACTGAAAGGCTAAAGGTTGGCTCATGGTATTATATCTAGAAGGCATCTCTCATGCATTAATCAAAATTATAAAGGATACCTCTATAACAAATGAGTGGAATGGCCATGCAACATGGGAAAACCTCAAACATCTTACACCAGGTGTATGGACATCTTTGGACTGGTTCTCTTACTCCAATCGGCTCTCACAGTACTTGGTCTAGGTTCCAGAAGGACCAAATGGTCATGTTTAAATACACTTATGGAGCAGGGAGTATTTTGCTGTAGGGTGAAACCCTAACTCATTACTTCAGTTATTTAACCCCTACAGATGTACTTCCATTTCTACAAAACCAGTCACTTATAATAATGACACTTTTAGATCTTAATCATTACTACCTACTTAACAGTAAGGTAAAATAAATATCACAGATACTCTTATATTAAAGTTAATGCAGATCCTACTCCTAGGGCCAGCCAGTAGCAAGACCCTGCCCCCAGGGCAGCCTACAGTGAGGATCTCCCCCTAGTGCCTGCCACCAGTGAGCCCCACCTTTAGGGCCAGCCAGCAGAAAGACTACTTCCCTAGTAAGCCAGCAATGAGGGCTCATCCCTGCGAGACCTCACCTCCATGACAGGCCAACAGGGAGGCCCTCTCCCCAGTACAAGCTAGCAAAGATATCCCACATGCTAGTGCAAGCCAGCAGGTAGGTCTACTGAAAACCATCCACAAGTCCCAAGCCCTGGCAGAAGAAGTTGGTGATAATACAGAATCAGAGCCTGATTCTTACCTAAAAGTACAAAGTCACAACATAAACAAAAAAATGAGCAAAAAGAAAAAACTTGACCATAGAAAGTTACTATGGTGACAGGAAGGATCAAGGCACACAGAGCCTTGGAGCACATGGGATTTAGCAGCTTCTACATCAAAGGATTAGATGACTGGGAAGATGATGTTCCAGAAGGCAAAGGAGTTAGTATTACCACCAAGAATCACCTACCCAGCAAAACTGAGCATAAGCCTTCAGGGGGAAAATTGAACATTCAATGAAAAAGAAGTCTTTCAAGTATTCTTAATTAAAAAACCAGAACTAAAAAAAATTATCCTCAAATATAAGAATCAAGAGAAACATAAAAAAGTAAAAAGGAAACAAGAAAAATGATAATTAAGACATTCAATAGTGTTAAACTGTATTCATACATGGTGAGATGATATTTGTTAAGTCTTAAGAACTTTGTCAATGTAATGGCAATTGGAAGGAATATACATAGAAATAGGGTGCACATGTGAGATGACTGTGATGGGATGATATCCAAAAACACAAAGTTAAGGGGTAAGAAAGATGATTGCACTGGGATAAGAGGGGAAGGGAGATAGAAAGGAGAAAAATATCCCATATAAAAGAAGTTTAATAGTTATTGCAGTAGAGGGGAGGATGGGGGTGAGTGGGCAATCTTTGAATCTTACTCTCATCTGAATTGGCTCAAGAGGAATAGCATACACACTCAGTTGAATATAGAAATCTATCTTACCCCATTAGGAAGTAAAAGGGCTAGGGAAAAGAGAAGGTGGGATACTGATAGAAAGGAGGGGAATATGGGGAAGGTGGTGATCAGAAATAAAATATTTGTGGAAAGGGACAGCATAAAAGGTAATAGAGAGAGGAAGATAAGCCAGAGAAAAATAGGATGGAGGGAAATACACAGCTATCATACCTATAAATGTGAATGGGATGTATTCACCCACAAAATGAAAATAGATAGATAACAGAATGTATTAAAAATGAGAATCCTACTGTATGTTGTTTAAAAAGAAACACATTTAAAGCACAGAGACACACGTGGAATAAAGATGAGGGGCTAAAGCAGAAGTTATCATGCTTCAGCTGAAGTAAAAAAAATAGCAGGGATAGCAATTACAATCTCAAAGCAAAAACACATCTAATTAAAAGAGGTGATGATAGGGGTGGCTAGGTGGTGCAGTGAGTAGAGAGCTGGCCCTGGAGTCAGGAGGATCTGAGTTCAGATCCAGCCTCAGACACTTACACACACACACACACACACACACACACACACACACAGAAAACTAGCCATGTGACCTTGGGCAAGTTACTTAACCCCAATTGCCCTCCAAAAAGAAAAAAAAAAGAGGTGATGAATGAAACCGTATCTTGCTAAAAGATATAGACAATGAAATAGACCATAGACAATGATATAATATCAAGACTAAACTTATAAATACCACATGGTACAGCATCTAAATTTTTTTCAAAAGTTAAATTACTTACAGGAGGAAATAGACAACATAACTATACTAGTGGGGGACTTCAACTTTCTCCTCTCAGAACTAGAATAAATCTAACCAAAAATAAACAAGAAAGAAGTTAAGGAGGTAAGTAGAATTCTAGAAAATGTAGACATAATAGATCTCTGAAGCTAACTGAATAGGAATAGAAAGCAATATACCTTTTTTTTTTCTTATCAGTATATGGCACCTACATAAAAACCTGGTTTATAAACCTTACAATCAAATTCAGAAAAGTAGAAATTTTAAATGTATCCTCTTCAGATCATAAAACAATAAAAATTACATTCAATAAGAGGCAGTGGAAAGATAGAGTGAAAATTAATTGGAAACTAAATAATCTCATCCTAAAGAATAAGTGGGTGAAAGAACAAACCATAGAAAAAATCAATTTAATTAAAAACAAAATCAATGACACAACATACCAAAGTTTATGGGAAGTTGCCAAAGTAGTATTTAGGGGAAAATTTATCTCTAAACACTTACAACAACAAAACAGAGAGAGAGCAGATCAATGAAGTGGACATGCAACTAAAAAAACTAGAAAAATAACAAATTAAAAATCCCCACGTAAACAGCAAATTAAAAATCCTGAAAATCAAAGGAGAAATAAATGAAATTGGAAGTAAGAAAACCATTGAACTAATAAATAAAACTAAAAGCTGTTTTTATGAATAAAAAATCAATAGAAGAGAGAAACCATTGTTAATTTGATCAAAAAGGGAAAGAAAAACATAAGTTACCAGAATCAAAAATGAACTTGGTGAATTCACCGCCAATGAAGAGGAAATTAAAACAATTATTAGGAGCTATTTTGCCCAGTTGTATGCCAATAAATATAACAATCTAAGTGAAATGGATGCATGTTTACAAAAAACATAAATTACCTAAGGGAAATAGAAAATTTAAATAATTCAACCTTAGAAAAAGGAATTGAACAAGCCATCAATTTACTCCCTAAGGAAAAAGAAATTCCTTAGGGTCAGATGGATTCCCAAGTTAATTTTGTGAAACATTTAAAGAACAATTAGTCCCAAATACTATAAAAATTATTTGGAAAAATATGTGAAGGAGTGCTACCAAATTCATTTTATGACACAAATATGGTGCTCATACCTAAACAAGAAAGATAAAAAAACAGAAAAAGAAAACTAAAGACCAATTTCCCTAATGAATGTTGATGCAAAAATTTTAAATACAATACTAGCAAGGATATTGCAGTAATGTATCACAAGGATTATATTACTATGAACAGTTGCGATTTATACCAGGAATACAAGGCTGGTTCAATATTAGGAAAACTATTAACATAATTGACCATATCAATAATAAGAACAAGAAACCTTTTGATTATCTCAATAGATGCAGAAAAAGTCTTTGACCAAATACAGCATCCATTCCCATCAAAACACCAGAGAGCATGGAAAAAATGGAGCTTACCTTAAAATGATAAGTAATATTTATCTAAGCAAGCCATCCCTGTCTGTAATGGGGATAAGCTAGAAGCCTTCCCAATAAAATCAGGAGGGGAAGCAATTATTCCCATTATCACACTATTATTCAACATTATAACAGAATGTTAGCTATAGCAATAAGAAAAAGAAATGAAAGGAATTAGCATTGTCAATGAGGAAACAAAACTAACAGTCTTTGCAGATGATATGATGGCATACTTAAGGAACCAATTTTTTAAAAATCTAGGTGAAATAATAACCAATTTTAGAAAAGTTTCAAGATACAAAATAAACCCACATAAATCATCAGCCTTTCTATTTATGACTAACAAAATCCAGAAGCAAAAAATAGAAAGAGAAATTTTATTTAAAATAACTGTAGATAATACAAAATACTTAGGAGTCTACCTGCCAAGACAAACCCAGGAGCTCTAATGAACACAATTAGAAAATGCTTTTCACACAAATAAAATCAGATCTAAACAACTGGAAAAATATCATTTGCTCATAGATGGGTTGAACCAGTTTAGTAAAGATGACACTTCTACCTAAATTAATATATTATTTAGTGCCATACCAATTAAGCTACCAAAAATAATTTTATAGATCTAGAAAATATCACAATAAAATTCATTTAGAAGAACAAAGGTCAAGATTATGAAGGGAATTAATAAAGAATAATGTGAAGAAAGGTGGTCTAGCCATAATAGATCTCAAACTGTACTATGGAGTGGTAATTATTAAAATAATATGGTACAGGGTAAGAAACAGGGTGGTGAATCAGTGGAATAGATTAGATATATAAAAACTGGTAGCAAGTGACTATAGTAATCTAGTCTTTGATAAACCCAATGATCCATGATTTGGGGACAAAAACTTATTATTTGAGGAAAATTTCTGGGAAAACTAGAAAAGGGTATGGCAGAAACTAGGTATAGATCAACAACTCACACCATATACCAAGATAAGGTCAAAACAGATAAAGTGTGATGTCATAAGCAAATCAGGAGAGTAACCCATCTCAGATTGTTTACCATCTCAGGAATAGTGGAGGGGAAAGTTGGAGAGGTAGAATTTGGAGCTTGAAAGTTTTTACAAAATTAAGGAACAAAAATACTTTTTACCCATAGTTGGGGAGAAAATATATTTTAAAAAATTAAGCAAATGAAGGGATAATAAATATATCACAATCCACAAAGAAACATTGGTCATACTTCCTTTCATAGGCAGGCAGAATGATAGTTTATGGTAACCTCTCTGCTTATCTCCAATCTCACATCTTCAACTGTCTTTGAGACATCTGAAACTAGATGTTCAGTAGACATATTAAACTCAACATTTCCAAAACAGAATTTATTTTGTTTTCTCCTGAATGGCCTCTAATGTCCCCCCCCCCCACACACACTTCTTAATTACTGTAGAGGGCAATACTGATCTCTCAATCCTTCAGGTTCACAACCTAGAAATCCTTGACTCCTCACTATTTTTCTCAACCCTTCCTACATCCAACGGGATGTTTCCAAGGCCTGTTGATTTCATTTTTGTGAAATCTCTTGAATATGTTGTCTTCTTTCCTCTGACACTGCCACCACTCTAAGGCAGGCCCTCATCACATCATGCCTGGGCTATTAGAATAGCCTGCTACTGAGTTGGCCTGCCTCAAGTCTCTCCTCACTTTCATTCTCTATTCAGCCACCAAATTGATTTACCTCAATGACGGGTCTGAACCTGTCAACCCCTTATTCAATAAACTACATTGTCTCCTTTTAGCCTCCAGGATAAAATGCAAAATGCTGTTTGGCATCCAGAGCTCTTTGTAATATATAAATTTTATAATATAAATTTCTCCTTCCTGTCCAGCGGTTTATCAGGGAGATTATCTTATGTAGAGTCCAAGTTGATGGAGTTCCTACACATAGTGAGGTCCTCCAGATACTCTTATTTGATCATGTTATTATGATGGTTACAACAAAACCCAGAACACTGCAGAATACTTTGGACAAGATTCTTAAATATTCAAAAGAATGTTGCCAACTCATATAGGCAAAAGACAACAATAACAACAACAGGAAGAAAGTCTGTTATACAGACTGATATGCAGTTATATGAACGGAGTTAATTTGATTCTTGTCCTTGCTTACCTTGTTCATTATACCAGCCTCCTATTTGGCTTACTTGTATACTTTCACTCCTTTCTACAGCTCATCTTCCACACAGCTGCCAAGCTGACATTCCTAAAGTGCATGTCTGAATATGTCATGCCTTGTTCTTTTTTTTTTTTTTTTGGTAAAGCAATTGGGGTTAAGTAACTTGCTCAAGGTTACACAGCCAGTTATTTCTGGGTGGGTGCTAAGTGTCTGAGTCCAGGATTCGATCTCCAGGTCATCCTGACACTGGAGCCGGTGCTCTTACTCACTGTGCTACCTGGCCGCCCCTTCATGCCTTGTTCTTGAAGCTTTAGTGACTCCCCATTGCTTCTAGAATAAAGTATACGTTTCTCTGGCATTTATAATACGTCACAATCTAGCTTTAGCCTATCTTATCAGGAAGATTGTGCATTACTGAACTTTATATATTTTATCGATAGCCAAACTGATCTATTGTATTTTTCTGAGCATGGCAATAGATCTCCTGCCTTTGCCTTTGTGCAGACTCTTTCACATATGGAAAACTTTTCACTTTTTTTTTACTTTGCCTTTCAGAACTATTAGATTCTTTCAAAGATTAGTTCAAATACCTCTTCCTTTTAATCACCTTTCCTAATTCCCCTAGTTGTTAATACCTTTTACTGCATTACTTGGTATTGATTTTATATATAGCCTATATTTACTTATTTATAAACATGTTGTATTACCTTATAAAATGTAAGCTTCTTGAGGGGAGTGACTTATTCTTATTTGTTTATGTAGTACTTAGCCTAGTGGCTGTCACAAAGTAAGTACTTAATAAATATTTGATGGTTGACTAATTCTCCCCCTTCCTCTTTCTATCTCTTCCTTCCTTCCTTCCTTCCTTCCTTCCTTCCTTCCTTCCTTCCTTCCTTCCTTCCTTCCTTCCTTCCTTCCTTTCTTTCTTTTTCTTTCTTTCTTTCTTTCTTTCTCTTTCTTTCTT
>NW_027187361.1:5172288-5201262 GCF_028583685.1 Petaurus breviceps papuanus
TTTCCTTTCCTTTCCTTTCCTTTCCTTTCCTTTCCTTTCCTTTCCTTTCCTTTCCTTTCCTTTCCTTTCCTTTCCTTTCCTTTCCTTTCCTTCCTCTCTTTCATCATTATCATCATCATATTATTATCTATCTACATGCTACCTATCTTTTGCATAGTCATTGAAAATGGACAATGAGTTAAGCATTGAAATAAATAAAAGAGCCCATGGTGAAATTGCAAAGTTCTTTTAATGATTTGAAACTTCTCCCTGAAACCAATGCTCATCTTTTTAATATTAATATTTTCCATAATTGTTATGTTGCTGTGAATCATAGATAACCATTTCAAAATAATTAAAAATTATTATGATCTAGAGGGCATTGGAAAGTCTACAAACAAGAAACTGTGAAGTAGAAACAGAATAAAGGATTCAAAGAGAAGATGGGCTAGTGATACAGTCAGAATAAAAGATGATCAGTGGAATGCTTGGGTGCTCCATATTTATCCTTGAAATGTCAAGAGAATGTGAGGAAGGCTTTCTACACATAGGTTGGATCTCCTGTGGTAAACTTATAGGAGAACATGGATAAGAGGCACCCAGAGAGCATCTCATTGAGCTTTTTTGGAGGGAATATTTACATCAATAAGCTAACATGCATTTGAATACTAGTTTTATAGTATTTCAGATTACTAAAGAAGGTGATAATAGAAAAATACACTTTGCTGTCTAAGCCTTAGGTCAGGCTATAACAAACTCAAGGAAAGTGATTTTTTATATTTTTAAACCAGTGGTAACAATCTCTCCCTCTACTTTAATAATAGTTTAGTCTAATTCTGGCTCTAAAGTACCTATTTCCAAGGGCCACAGGAATAAAAGTTGTGTTATTTCCTATATATGAGACCTTGGGTCAGTCTGACCTCCCTGGACCTCACTGATTTCATATGTAAGGTGAATGTGGTGAATTTGACTGCCTCTAAATTTCCTTCCAGCAAGGAATCTATATCTATGGCACTAAGATTATATAAAAGATAGATATTATCTAATATACTTCCTTAAACCCGACATGTATAAAACTGAACTTGTCATCTTTCTTGCAAAGATCTCTCTTCTTCTAAACCCCTCTGTAACTATTGAAGGTATGACCACCCTCCCAGTCATCCAGGCTCACCACCTTCTTGACATCACCACCTCTGTCCTCCACGAAACTTCATTTCTATTTCCAAATCCTCTAGATTCTGCCTTCAAAATATGCCCGACCTATACTCTGTTCTCTCCTCTGCTACCACCCTAAAAAAGATCCTCATCATTTCATACCTGGGTTATTGCAATAACATGCTGGTTAGAGTCTCTACTTCAAGTCTCTCTTCATTCTAATTTGTCCTGCATTCAACTATTAAGTTGTTCTTCCTAAAACACATTCTATTAGATACATTTTATTGACTCCTTGTTACCTCCAAGATCAAACATAAAATCTTCTGTTTGACCTTTAAGATCCTTTATAGCCTATTCCCTTTTTCCATTGCCAGTATTTTTACATTTACTCTCTTCCAAACACTCTTGGATCCAATGCCATTGTTCTTTTTGCTGTTCCTCACATATAATGCTGCATCACCGGATTATGCATTTTCACTAGCTGTTTCCCACACTTGGCATTCTCTCACTCATCATTTCCATTTCCTGGCTTTCTTCAAACCCCAACCAAAATCTTACCTTTCATAAGAAATCTCTCCCAATATCCCTTAATAATAATAATACCTCCTCTCTATTGATTACCATAAAATTGTCCTGCATAAAATATAATATTTGTACATATTTACATGTTGTTTCCTCAGTTTGAATTTGAGCTCCTTGAGAGCAGGGACTATATTCTCACTTTCTCTGAATCCCCAGTACATAGCATAGTGCCTGATAAATAGTAAGCTCTTGCATCATTCTCATTTCTTTTCCCAATTTTTCCTCTACTTCTCTTCCTTGATTTTCTAAATCCTTCTTGATCTCCTCCATGGCCTGCAACCAATCCATATTTTCCTTGGAAGCTTTAGATGCAGGAGTTTTGACTTTGTTGTCTTCTTCTGGTTTCATGTTTTGATCTTCTTTGTCCAGATAAAAGGATTCTATGGTCTGATTGTTCTTCCTCTATTTACTCATCTTGTCAGCCAGTTACTTGACTTTTGAGCTCTTTGCCATGGTAGAACTCTGCTTCCAAAGTGGAGAGAGCTGTGTCTGAAATCACTGGGGTTTTCACAGTTGTCAGAGCTGTTGTCAGAACTATGAGGAGAGTTCCCTTTCTACAGCCACCACAAGCTCTGGCACACTGGCATTCCTCACCCCAGGAACACCACCCAAGACTGCAATCCAGATCCAAGCAGATCAAAGCAAGAGCAATTATACTCTGAATGGTCTCTTGGTCCTCCTACAGTCTGTAGGCCTGGAGCTCTGGAGGCAGCCACATGGCAGCAGCTGTAGCCACCATGCCTCTGTCACCTCTCACCCCAGGGGCAGGGGCCGGACCACACTCTTCCCTCACCAGTTCCAACAGAGTTCTCTACTGACCTTTTAATTCCTCTTTGGTGTTTATGTGTTGAGAAGTCTGGAAACCACCACAGCTGCCAGTGATTCACTCTCCTAAAATCTGTTCTGGTAGGTCTGTGCCACTGGTCAGGGCCACCTTGGGTCTGGGCCTGCAGGGCTCACAGGGAGTTGTGCTTGGCTCCCAGCTTGGTGAGATAGTCCCTTCCTCTTGGCCTGCCAGGCTGCCTTCAATGGGAGATTTGTTTCTCTGTCACTTTGTGGCTTCTGTATCTCTAAAATTTGTTTAGAGTCATATTTTACAGATGTTGGAGGTGGTTGAAGTGGGAGCTCAGACAAGTTCCTGTTTTTACTCTGCCATCTTGACTTTGCCCAAAGGTAAGCTCTTAAAAAGTGTTTACTTGACTTCTTCCTAAAAATGAGAAAATCAAGGTTGAGTGTGCTTTGGTGAATTATTTAAGGTCATGTGATTAGTAAATAGCAGAGTAGGGTTTCAAATTCAGGTGCTGTTGGTTTTTTTACTCCAAATTCAAAATTCTTTCCACTGTACTATTCTGTTTCTATAATTTTATAGAATCAAAGAGGGATAGTTGTATTAAAAAAGGAATATCCCCTGATTTGAGTTTTGGAGAAGGAATACTTAACTTAAAAATAATATAATTCAGTTCAATTCTTTGTGTATTTACTGAGCATATACAATGTGCCTAACACTACTTCCAAAGTATTGATTTTGGGTAGTGTCCCAAGAAAATAGGCCGTTAGGGAGAAAAGAGGTAGTAGCTGTTACTACAATAGGATTTTAGACTTATGCTTACAAAAAACTCATACATTACCTCTCCATCACTAAAGAGAATTTCTCTTCCACACAAAACCCTCAGAATGGAGGCTGCCTTTTGAGATTCATCTTTCCTTTGCCCACTTTCTTTGTTTAATTTAACAAAATTTTCACCCAAATTAAATATGTAGATCCTTAGACCTCAAACACTGCTAGGGAAGACCCTGATGATAATGATGAGATATATATATATATATATATATATATATGTATATATGTGTGTGTATCTTATCATAAACATATATGTATATATATACACATACATATATATATAGAGAGAGAGAGAGAGACAGAGACAGAGAGACAGAGACAGAGAGAGAAAGAAAGAGAGACAGAGAGAGAGACAGAGAGAGAGAGAGAGAGAGAGAGAGAGAGAGAGAGAGAGAGAGACAGAGAGAGAGAGAGAGAGAGAAATCACATACAAGAGACCTATCCCCTGTCCCTAAGGCGCTTACAATATAGTAAGAGGGACACTTCAGGAAGCAGTTGGATAATAAAATAGAACATTATATGAATAAGTTCCAAAAGGAACGCACACTATCTTTATGTTTCTGCTTAGGTGATCAAGACTAAGTTGAAAGCTATAATTCCATTTTTATGCATTTATAATTAAGGCTAGTCATTTGTAGTCTTGTCACATTCAAGATACCAGTTACATAAAATATGAAACAAGTATCCAAAAATGACATATTTTCAGAAATGAAATACTTTAAAATGTCCATTCAAATGCTGTATATGCCATCCCAATTTCTTGACAACAATCAATTTATGTGAAGATGGTTTCCTCTCTGCTTATGCTGAGTTTTTTCTTCCTTTCCTCTGCTTCATTTATATTCAGAAAGGCCATGTCACAATTCAGTGATTGAAGCATTGCAATTTATTTCAGAGAAGGAAGCTGAATCAGAGGTATCATAGATCATAGACTGTGGCTTCACTGGATGGATTGGGTAGATGGAAGAAGAGAAATTCAAAGAAAGAAAACTTGTTTACTCATCAAAATCTTTATTAACAGCATGTATGGGAAGTGAAATAACAAAGAAAGGAAAAATTTAATTAGAGTTTAGGCCCATTATACAGTTTAATTTCACTTGAGTACAATAGCATTTTTTTTTTACTTATTTCTAAAGCTCATCCCTTTTAACCCTACCTTGAATAATTACTTTTTCTTCTTTAGGATACTGCTATCCCTTTTAACATTTATGGATCAGAAACTGCCAAATAATGGTGAAGGGAATATAATTAGATTCAACAAATATTCCTGAGATGCCTACTATGTATAAAATGCTGAGCTAGAAAGAAAAATTGCAAAACCATCCGTGCTCATAGACTTGACATTCTAGTAGCAGGATATAATGTAAACACAGATTAGTAAATACAAGGCAATTTGAAGAGATGGAAATATTGACAAGGAAGGCTTTATGAAGGAAATGTAATGGGAAAAACATTGCTCTGGGGTGGCCATTCTGGGGTTAGAGGTAAGCTTAGAGGTACTGAGCTCTAAATTCTCTCCCTCCCACACATCCTTGGAGAAAGCTAGCAATTTGATAATGATTATGCATGTGAAGCCATGCAAAATTGTTGTGTTTTCTCAAACACTAGATTACTACAATCATTTACCGCTATATATTATGTACCTATTGTATTAGACTGATCCATCATTCTATTTCTAAGCTAGTATTAGATGGTTTTGATATATCATTTTGTAATATAATTTGAAATTTGAATTCACTAGGCCTCCTTTATTCACATTTTCCCATTAATTTCCTTGGTATTCTTGATTTTATTTCTTCCAGATTAATTTTGTTATTATTTTTCTAAATCTATAAAGTAATCTTTAGTAGCTTGATTGATATGACACTTAATAAGTACATTAACTTATGTAGAATTGTAGTTTTTGTTATATTGGCTCAGCCTACCCATGAGCATTTAATATTTCTCCAGTTGCTTATATCTTTTTTTTATTTGTGTGAAATGTGTTTTGTAATTGTTTTTTATGTAACCTCTGGGTTTGTTTTGGCAGGCAGAATCCCAAGTATTTTATATTGTCTGCAGTTGTTTTAGAAGGAATTTCTCTTTTTATCTCTTCCTGCTGGATTTCGTGGTAGTACATAGAAATGCTGATTATTTTGGTGTATTTTATATCCTGGAACTCTGCTGAAGTTGTTAATTGTTTCAACTAATTATTTTGTTGTTGTTGTTGTTGATTCTCTGGGTTCTCTAAAGCTAATTCTCACTTAATTTAAGTAGATAGATCCAGAATCCTTTTTCTACCTTTCTCAAGGGAATTTGGTAGGATTGTTTCTTGGTCTATTTTTTCTAAGAATTTATTTAGTAGTGGGATAAATTTTTGTCTCGGATATTTGGAACAATCAACTTGCAAATCCATCAGGTCCTGACAATTTTTTTTTTCTTAGAGAGTTCATTGATTGCTTATTCAATTAATTTTTCTAAGGCTTATTTGAGTACTGTGTTTCCTCTTCTGTTAACTTAGGCAATTTACATTTTTCCTAAGTATTAATATTATCAATTTTAATGGCATAATTGGGCAAAATAACTCCTAACAATTGCTTTAATTTCATCTCCTTTTGTGGTGTAGTTACCCCCTTTCAATTTTGATACCAGTAATTTGGTTTCATTCCTTCTTTTTTTTAAATCAATGTAACCAAATTATTTTATTATTTTTCATTGTATCAGCTTCTAGCTTTATTCATTTTTAAAAACTTTCCATTCACTAATACATCCTTTGATTATAAGGATTTTCATTTTGGTATTTGCTTGGAGATTTTTAATTTGTTCTTTCTAGTTTTTGCAGCTGCATGAAAAAAATTCATATATATATTTCCCTCTTTGAATCTATTTAGACATCAGGGAGGTTCAAGCATTAATCCTTCCCCACCACTTCCCTTTCAACAGTAAAAGATCTTCCTTGTGCACTTCTTTTATGTGAGATAATTTCCTCCAATGTTCATCTCCTTTTCCCCTTCTCCAAGAGCATACCTCTTTCTAGCCTATTCACTTTTTTCAGCATCCCAACATAATCAAGTCACACTCTCACCCTCTAAGTAAAATGCATTTAACTAGGGGCGGCTAGGTGGCACAGTGAATAGAGCACCTGGAATTAGGAGGACCTGAGTTCAAATCCAGCCTCAGACACTTGACACAAAAACTAGCCGTGTGACCTTGGGCAAGTCACTTAACCCCAATTGCCATCCAAAAAACAAAAAAAAATAAACAAATAAAAAATAACATGCATTTAACTGCATAATAATGATAAAGTTCTTAGAAATTACATGTATCATCTTCCCATATATAAAGGTAAACAGTTTAACCTTATTGAGTCCCTTATGATTTCTCTTTCATACTTAGCTTTTTATGACTCATATTTGAATTCATGTTTGTATTTGAAAGTAAGACTTCCTATTCACCTCTCTTCTCTTCATCAGGAATGCATGAAAGTCTCTATTTAATTAAATATCCATTTAATGGATATTTAGTCTTTCTGGGTTCCTATATCTTTTGCTTTCTAGAATATCATATTCCTAGCCCTTCCCTTCTTTAATATATGATCCTGACAATGGCTCCACAGTATTTGAATCATTTCTTTCTGGCTGCTGGAAATATTTTGTCTTTGAGGAGATCTTGTGTTTGGCTATAATGTTCCTGAGAATTTTTATTCTGCAAACATCTTTCAGGTAGTGATTGAGGTATTCTTTCAATTTCTATTTTACCCTCTAGTTCTGGATATTTGTACAATTTTCCTTGAAATATGATATCTAGTTTTTTTTTAAATTACAGCTTTCAAGTAGTCCAGTAATTCTTAAATGATCTGTCTTTGATATACTCTGCAGGTCAGTTGCTTTTACAATGAAATATTTCACATTTTTTCCTGCTTTTCTTTCTTTTGCTTTTGTTTTATTGTTTCTTGATGTCTTGTGCATTTATTAGCTTCCATTCATCTAGTTTAAATCATTAAATCTTCAGTGAATGTTTTTGCCTTTTTCCATTTGGCCAATTCTGCTTTTTAAAGATTTCTTCAGTGGGCTTTTGTGCCTCTTACCATTTCGCCTTAATACTGTGTTTCCCCGATAATAAGACACTGTCTTATTATATTTTTGGACAGAAAAACACCAGAGGGCTTATTTTCAGGGGAGGGCTTATTTTAATGAACATTGACAGCAATTTTAATAAACAGGTAAATGTGAACAAAAAAATGTACCTTTATTCAATAAGCAAATCACTGGGGAAGAACAGGATGACGTGCTCACTGCTGTAGCTCTGATTGGATGCAGCTCGGAGAGCGGTGTGCGTTTCGGGGTGGGGGGGACAGTGCATACAGAGGGTAATAGCGCAGGGGATCACCTTCACTACAGTAGCAATCTCAATAGGGCTTATTTTGGGGGGAGGGCTTATTTTAGAGGAGTCTTACACAGTAAGGGGAGGGCTTATTTTCAGGATAGGTCTTATTGTTGGGGAAACACGGTATTTTTTTTAAGCTGCAATTTTCTTCAGTTTCTCTGTGTGTATGTTTGTGTGTGAGAGAGAGTATTTTACTGACCTGTTGTTTCTTTTCTCATGATATTCTTGCCTTACTTTCATTTATTTTTCTAATTGTTCCTCCACCTTTCATATTCAATTTTTAAAATACTTTTTTAGCTCCTCTAGGAATGCTTTCTTGTTTGGTGGGGTGTGGGGCTGAGACTGATTCACATTTTGTTTTTTGAGGTAGTTGCTTTGACTTTGTGGTCTTCTGTGTTGTATTTTGATCTTCCCTATTGCCACAGTAACTTCTATGACCATGTTCTTTTGCTGTTGTTTGCTAACTTTTCCAGCCTATTTTTTTTACTTTTAACTTTATGGTAAAGTTGGTCTCTGCTCACAGGGTAGAGGGGACACCATCCCAACCTTTAGTTTTTTTGTGCTGATGTTTTCAGAGCTAATTTGAGGGGTGGGAGGGTCTGTTATTTTTCAGTTCTTCTAGGTTGCTGTGATCTATGGAAAGTTGTGGTCATGGCATTCCTGGACTGTGATGTGGTCTGAGTAACCACAAATACTCTATTCCACCCTGTAATTGTAACTAAGATCTCTGTTCTTCTGTGGCCACATGCTCTAGTATGCTAGTGCTCCTCTTTACCCGGGGACTGTGACCCAAAACTCTACATGTATGGGCAATGTAATAGCGTCCTTCATTCTGTGCCAGCAAAGGTCTGCTTTAATCTCCTTCTGATCAGTTGTCTAACCTTCTTAACATCTGTGGCTGAACTTCAGAGTCTGTCACCACAGATTCAATTGCCTGCAAGACCTCTACTGCTGGTTTGCTGGGGCGTGACTCATACTGAACTACTCTATACTTGTACCTTCTTCCAGGAATTCTTGTTGGACTTGTGTCCAATTCATATTTTTCTTTGAGGTGTTGCTTGTAGATACTTTGAATTGTGTCTTTCTGAGTTTGTGTTTTGCTCTTCCCTCTCCCCACAGTAGCTTTTTGTGGTCAGTTTATTTTTAAAAATCATTTTCAAACCCAATTCCTTCATTTTAAACCCTACATTAATATTGGGCTCTGTTCATAGTGTATGTGGGGAGAGAGGCACCATTTAAAGCTTCAGACTTTTCTTACTGATGTTTTCAGAGAGAGTTTTGGGAGGTTGAAAGATTTATTTTTATTTATTTTTAATTTTCAACATTCATTTCCATAAGATTTTGTGTTACAAATTTTCTCCCCATCTCTTCCCTACCCCCAATTCAAGATGGCATTTCCCTCCTTACCCCCTTCCCCATTTCTTTCTTGTAGGGCAAGATGGATGTGTATATCCCATTGCCTGTATATCTTATTTCCAGGTTGCATGTCACAACAATTTTTTAACATTTGTTTTTAAAACTTTGAGTTCTAGATTCTCTTCCTTCTTCTCTCCTCACCCACCCCCACTGGGAAGACAAGGAATTCAATATAGGTTATTCATGTATAGTTATGTAAAACATTTCCATAGTAGTCATATTGTGAAAAATTATATTTCCCTCCATCCTATCCTGCCCCCCCATTTATTCTGTTTTCTCCTTTGACCCTGTCCCTTTTCAAAATTGTTTGGTTCTGACTACCCTCTCCCCCAATCTGACCTCCCTTCTTTTATCATACCCCCTTATTCCCTCCCCCTCTACTTTCCTGTAGGATAAGATACCCAAAGGAGTGGTTATATCATTCCCTCCTTAGGCCAAGTCCAATGAGAGTAAGGTTGACTCATTCCCTTTCACCTTCCTGCTCTTCCTGTCTATTGTAACAGCCTTCTCTTGCCTCTTCTATGTGAGATAATTTACATTATTCTATCTCTCCTTTTTTTCCTTTTCCCAATATATTCCTCTCTCAACACTTAATTTTATTTTTAAGATATCATCCCTTCATATTCAACTCACCCTGTCTATTTATACACACACACACACACACACACACACATATACACACACATACACCCATCTCTACATACATATATATTTCCTTCAACTGTCCTAATACTGAGAAAAGTCTCGTGGGTTACAAATGCCATCTTTCCATGTAGGCATGTAAGCAGTTCAAATTTAATAAGTTCCTTATGATTTCTTTTTTCTGTTTATTTTTCATGCTTCTCTTGCTTCTTGTATTTGAAATTTGCTGTTCATCTCTGATCTTTTCATCAAGAATGCTTGAAAGTCCCCTATTTCATTGAATGTCCATATTCTTCCCTGAAGTATTATACTCAGTTTTTCTGGGTAGGTGATTGTTGGTTTTAATCCTAGCTCCTTTGACCTTCAGAATATTATATTCCAAGTCCTTTGATCCCTTAATGTAGAAGCTGCTAGATCTTGTATGTTTCCATAATACTCAAATTGTTTCTTCTTGACTGCTTTTAATATTTTCTCCTTGACCTGGAAACTCTGGGATTTGGCTATAATATTCCTAGAAGTTTTCTTTTGGGGATCTTTTTCAAGAGGTGATCAGTGAATTCTTTTCATTTCAATTTTACCCTCTGGTTCTAAAATATCAGGGCAGTTTTCCTTGGGAATTTCTTGAAAGATGATGTCTAGTCTCTCTTTTTGATCATTGCTTTCAAGTAGTCCAATAATTATTAAACGATCTTTCCTGGATCTATTGGTCAGTGGTTTTTTTTCAATGAGATATTTCACATTTACTTCAATTTTTTCATTCTGTTGGATCTGTTTTATAATAACTTGATTTCTCATGAAGTCATTAACTTTAATTTGCTCCAATCTACTTTTGAAGGAATTATTTTCTTCAATGAGCTTTTGGACTTCCTTTCCTATTTGACTAATTCTGCTTTTTAAGGCATTCTTGTACTCATTGTCATTTTTTGGACCTCTTTTGCCATTTGAGTTAGCCTATTTTTTTGCTTTTTTATTTGGAGGGGGAGGTAGGGCAATTGGGGTTAAATGACTTGCCCATGGTCATACAGCTAGTTTTTGTGTTAAGTGTCTGAGGACAGATTTGGACTCAGGTCCTCCTGACTCCAGGGCCAGTGCTCTATTAACTGTGCTACCTAGCCACTCCAAGTTAGTCTATTTTTAAGGTGTTATTTTCTTCAGTACTTTTTGGGGTTTCCTTTAGCAGATTGTTGACTCGTTTTTCATGATTTTCTTGCATCACTCTCCTTTCTCTTCCCAATTTTTCCTCTACTTGTCTTGATTTTCAAAATGCTTCTTGAGCTCCTTCATGGCCTGTAATCAATTCATATTTTTCTTGGGAGCTTTTAATGCAGGAGTTTTGGCTTTGTTGTCTTCTTCTGGTTCTATATTTTTATCATGTTTGTCACCAAAAAAAAAAAATGATTCTATAGTTTGAATTCTCTTCCTCTTCCTCATCTTGTCAGTCAATTACTTGACTTTTGAGCTCTTTGCCATAGTAGAACTCTACTTCCAGAGTGGAGAGTGCTCTGTCCCAAATTTCTGAGGTTTTGTTCAGTTGTTTTTATAGCTCCTTCTAGTCACCTGCCTCAGAACTGTGAGGAGCACTGCCTCTCCACAGTCTCAACAAGCTCTGCCAGAGAGCTTCTCCTCACCCCAGGACCACCACCCAGTATGCAACCCAGATCCAAGCGCAGCAAAGCAAGAGAATCCTGCCTCAGCACCAGCAAAGTGATTCCTGAAATTGCCCTCTGGTCATCCACTATGTCCCTCCACTATCTGGGGGCCTGTACCTCAGAAAGTAGCTGCCGCCCCAGCAGCTGCAGCCACCACCACCTCCACCACCCTGTGGGCAGGGGCCAGATCACACTCTTTTCTCATGCAGGTCTAACAGTGTTTCCTCACAGACCCCTTACTTTCCTTTGGCCTTTATGGGTTGAGAAGTCTGGAAATAGCCACAGCTTCCAGTGATTCAGTCTCTGAGGTCTGCTCCGCCTGTTCTGTTCCATTGGTCTGTGGCAACATGGCCAATTGTAATGGAAATGCAAATTTAAAAATCTTCCCTGCCCCTAGGCTAAAGTACACCTGGAGCCTGGGTGGGAGGCTTGTTTTTCAGTAGATACTATTTGATTGGCCAGTGGATCAATAAGGTTGTTACATTCTCTTATCCAGGAGAAGGCTATGTAAGCCCTGATGTGTAGCTTTGTTTTGGGGCTCACTTTGAGAAATGTTCTGTGATTTGATCAGATGAAACTCTGGGAAGCCGTTGTTCAGAGTCCCTCTGCTTTGAAAACCCAGATGTTGAAACCCAGATGTTGATTTGGTATGGATGTAATGGTTGGACAGTTTGGAAACTGTCTACTTGATCTGTTTCTCTTTCTTGATAATGCTGTCTGTGTATTCTGAAGTTTGGGGTGCTAACCTTTTTCCCCTGAACTAGGTAAACGATACATATTTGACTGATTAAAGTAAGCTTGTTAACCCATTTTGAGTTGCTTTCCTTTATCAAAGCAGATCTAAGAACCTGTGTTGGCAGCCACCCTGGGGACGCTGGGGTGCTTGCTGATACACCAATGTGGGACTGTGCTCCACTCCCAGCCTTCCAGCCTGCCTTCAGCAGGAGATTTTGTGAGTTTTATAGCACTAAAATTTATCTAGAGTCATTTTTTACAGGATTGGAGATGGTTGGGGCACAAGCTTAAGCAAGTTCCTGCTTTTACTCTACCATCTTGGATCTGAACCACGAAAGTTTTTAATGCTTCCAAGGTGGAATGATCTCAGGAGAGGTGTAGTCACTGCTCTCTTCATCTCTACTCTGATCCTTACCCTCTGGTTCTGGATATTTGTACAAAGGAAGGGTCCCTAATCCCTTGGGATTAAAATTGATAATTGTTCGTCTGGATTTCTGATCCCTTGGAGCTAACTGTAAGTGATACTTTTTCTCAGGTCGCTGATCTCTTGTGACCAAAAGCAAAACTGTTCCTCAAGGCTCTTATTCCATCTTGTAGTCCTCTCTGCCTCTCAACTATGACCAAGCAATTGGTATAGGCAATGGAATTACCAAATAGCCACTGGTCCTGTGTGCAGTGCTAGTACAGAGGTCTCCTATAACTTCTTTCTGACCAGTTGTAAAGTCTTACCTTCTCTGGCTGGAGTACTTCCAAAGCTGCTGCTGCTTCTGTTGCCACCACCTCATCCCAACACTGATGTTTCATCTATGCAGGCTTTGGTTTGGCCCCCAATTCCATGTTACAGATCTTTCTTTCTGACCTCCTAAGTTACCTTGCACTAGAAGAGTGTCTCACTCTGACCTTTTATTAGCTTTGACATTCCAGAATTCAATTTGAGGTATTGTTAAGTAGTTTGGAAGAGAATGTTGGGAGAACTTTTCTGAATGCCTTCTCTACTCTACCATCTACCTTGCACTTCTCTCTATTTTTTTGTACATTTACTTTCTGTCTCTGTTTCTATCTTTGTCTCTGTCTCTCTCTGGCGGGAGCAGGCAATCAGGGTTAAATTATTTACCCAGAGTCACATAGCTAGTGAGTATCTGAGTCCGGATTTGAACTCAGGTCTTTCTGATTTCAGGGCCAGCACTCTATCAACTTCAACACTTAGCTACCCCTTGCATATTCTCTTAAAAATTTTTTTTACAAGGCTATTGCATTTTATTTTTTCCTAATCATATGTAAAAACAATCTTAAACATTCATTTAAAAAAATTGAATTCCGATTTTTTTTTCTCCATTCCTTCCCTTACCCCTCCCTGAGATGGTAAGCAATTTGATATAGATTATACATGTGCCATCATGCAAAACATATTTTCATATTAGTCATGTTGATTTCACTACTTTCTTAACAGGATTTTGGTCAAAAAGTATTATCAAATTACATTATAAATGTGAGATAATAATAGCAATTCAAGATTTGTTCTATCTCATTGGATCCTTACAACAATGCTGTCAGGTAGATGCTATTAAAACTATTTTAAAGATGATATAAATATAAAATAAATATAAAGGCGATCAAAATATTTGCCCCAAGTCAGAGAGCTAGTGTTTGAGGTATAATTCAAACTCAGATTTCTCCAAATTGAAGTCCAGCATTATTGTCTATCCATTATTGTCTCTATCTGATACCTATTCTGATATCAATTGTTACAAATTGATTGCTGACACAGTTTTTATAGATTTTTTATCTTATTATCTTAATATAATTATCATTGGAACAGGAAGTTAATCCTAATCCTGGATATTAGAAGAGTTGTGAGTGAATTAACTTCATTGCAACTGGTATTTATCTAGGACTTCTCTATTTTTTATCTTCTGTTTGGAAACATGAGTCCACATGAACACCATTATATGCTTTAGTTAGATTGCAACATGACTGAGGATAGAAATTTTGTCTTTATGTTTTGCATAAATTTGAAACTTAACATTGGTATATTTATAATTAGAAATCAAGAAGTCAGCTCTCTCATTTTGCAGCTGGGGAATTAAGGTTCAGAGACATTAAGTCATTAGTTCCAGGTCACACAGATAGCTACTCAAAGAATGAAACTCTTCTGACTCCTCCATCATGCCAAATTAAAGAAGGTCTATTTCTAAGCTATGGAAAGGCTGATGGAGAGTTTTAAAAAATTATAACTTACAATATCACTGTTTTTCATGAAATGCACAGTGAAAAGACAAGCCCCATCTCTCCTCTTAGTCAGGATCTTGGGCTACAGCAGATCTAGGACACCATTATGTAAACAGTTGATTGATACACCTTTATGTGCCCTTAGGGGTTCTGTTCACTGAGGGAATGGGTTGGTGATTGGGGTATATTTCAACCATAACTGAACTTTAAACATCAAGCACTACCCCCAAATATTCAGGTATCTCCATTATCCTTTCCTTTTTTTTTTTCATCCCCCAGGGAGAACCAGTTCTGCTTACAGGGATCTTATGGTTTGCCCTCACTTAATTCAGTTTATCCATGTGACTCTTAATATTAAGCTTCCTGAGAACAGATATGGAATATAATTAGAATATATTACTTATCCCCTGGCTATTGAAAATGTCACTATGTCCAAGAGAGCCTGAAGTCTCCTTAATTCTATACTGGTACAATCAGCCTCAATTTATTGTTGAGGTATGGCCAAAAGTATAATTATTACCATTATGTTTAAATACCAAGGTTATCAAATATTTATGTGTTTGTTGGGAGTAAGGGTTGGGGGGGTATTGCTGCTAAGAGAGTCAATTATAGCAAGGACCTGGATTACCTTTTGGAGTTAGTCCTAAATATTGAAAAGCTATACCTCAAGATGCCCAAAATTAGACTCACTATCTTTATACAAGGACTTACCCCTTCCTTGACATCTGTTTCCCTTAATAAAAAAAATGCCTCTCCAGCTCTGCTGTCTCTGCTCAGTTCATAATCTTGACACTGGTCATGACTACTGAAAATGCTAGTTAAGGCTGCAGTTTCTTAATTTGTAGACTATTATAATTGTCTACTAAGTGGTTCTGACTCTAATTTATTGCTGTTCTAACCCATCCTTCACAATGCTATCAAAGTAATCCTCCTAAGTAACAAATCTGATCATGTTATTTTCCTGCTCAAAAAACTTTTGTGACTCCCTTTTACTACAGAATTAAATTTCACTATAGTGTGGATCCAACCTACCATTGCTACTTTATTTTATATTACCTTGCTTCAATCATACTAACTCCTCAAACATTCACCATAAAAAAAAATCAATTCTGCACACAAAAACTTACTTAATTATAATATACTTTGTATATAGTGATAACGATTATACTTCATGGTTTCAAAATTTCATCAGGGTACGATTTTAGAGAGAGAAAGAAAGGCAGTTACAGAGACAGAGAAGAAAGCAAATTGATAATAGGGATTTGCTTTGGAAAAAAAACTCAACAATTTTCCAACATATGTCTTAGATTCAGTGAAAAGTCAATCCATTCTGTACTCTCTCATTACTGTATTTTATAAGGAAAATTCCATTAAGTGTGCTTTGGTTTTCTATTTTTTAAACAATTGGTCATAGGGACGGCCAGGTAGCACAGCAAGTAAAAGCACTGGCTCCAGTGTCGGGATGACCTGGGGATCGAATCCAGGCTCAGACACTTAGCACCCACCCAGAAACACCTGGCCATGTAACCTTGAGCAAGTTACTTAACCCTAATTGCTTAGGGGCAGCCAGGTGGCTCAGCAAGTAAGAGCACTGGCCCCAGTGTCGGGATGACCTGAGATAACACACCCAGAAAACTGGCCGTGTAACCTTGAGCAAGTTATTTAACACAGATTGCTTTAAAAAAAATTGGTCATCTATGTATAGTATATAGCACATCAGTTCATCCTTATATGCAATTAACTGGAACATCACAATCTGAATAAATAGTTATTTCCTGCATTTAGTGTCATATAGATGTCCATCTCTCAAGCATCCTCCCGGCCCCCTCCATGATAGAATCTTTCATTTTTCAACTTGTTGATGCCTTATGGGCACAGTTTTTAGAGAGGAAGAACAAAAGCAAATTGGGTTTCTGGAAAGCTCCACTGCTGTATTTTCTAATTTAAATAGCAATCTCTCCATCAAGGGTATGAATTTTATTAAAATGTGTTGATAAGATGTATTTTAAAACCTGAAATGATTAGAACTCTGGCCTAATCATTATCAATCCCATTGATACTCCTGTAATAACATTTTCCTGAATAGGCTCATTTGGTACTAATGTGAATACCAAAGACACTTCTAGGGAATTTCTGCTGTAGTTCAGTGCTATTAACAGGGCCATTATTTAAATGTGGTTCATGACCTTACATGTGAGATTTTTAAAAAGTGATTTATTATATACTACCAAACAGAAGAATTTTTGAATTGTTTTTTTTTTAACTCTACCTCAGGATAGTCTGTGATTATCCTTCAGCACCATTTCTCTAGTATGAGACAAATTTATCATCAAGATAAAGAAACCTTACTGTCACATTTTGTACCATCCCAGAAACATAAATCCCCATCAGTAGCCTTTTATTGGAGGCAATCTGATGAATACAGTTATAGGACCATGATCCTATTTTGTTTGGTAAAAAGATCAAGTGAGAATTTAAAGAAACACTTAAAAATAAGAGACAAATTCTCCAATATGAAATTCTAAAGCAGGGAAGAGAATAGAATTAGTACCTTCACTGTCAAATACATTTTGATTACTTAAATATTTCTTCCTTACATACTTCCTGGCTCATACAGGCCAAAGAAAAAGGTAGGGCTCAATATTACCCTGTCACACATTGTGTAGTTAGAAGTCATGGTTCTATTCTCAGTTCTACCATTAACTAGAAATGTCACTTTGAGCATAATTTGCTCCTTATACTTCAATGTTTCAGTGGATTGGTGAATATTTCCATACAAGTACTCTTTCTAATTAACTATACAGATCACAACCCACCCATACTTTCTCATCCTGTGAAATTCTTAGGCACATCATTGCACACATCGTCTAAATGTTCTTGGGAGTTCTCTTAGATCTTTTACTATTTTGTGAATGCCAGGGTAATCACAATGACTATTTAATGTTATATGCTTTCCATATAGCTGACCCACTTCCTTTTTTTGTTGATATACTTCCTAGGTGGTATCCCTGGTATATTTCTTCTATGCAAATCATTATTGGGAAAGTGATAATGGTATTGGTAATGTATTTCTGCCCCCCCCCCCCAAATTCCCTTCTCCCTGGCCATTCTGTTATATTTAACATTTTAATTTCTTTAAGATTTTGATGTTACATGAATTGCAACAAGCAATTCTGAGAAAATATAGAATTAAAATGAATTTTTGCGTCAGAAAGTATCTACTCTCTATTTAATTCTAAGTCCAAATCATTGCTAATTAGTATGGCCTAAACTCTATACAAACATATGGATGCATGTGTGTGTGTGTTTGTGTGTGTGTGTATAGTATATATAACAGCAAGAGATGTACTGATAGATTAATCAGTGACTTGACTACCCAAATTAATTTCATACTCTGGGCAATTATTTTTTCATGTGCTAGTCTTGATCAAATTTTTTTGATTGGTTGTAGATCTCAATGTGGAGGCCTTATTATATTTTGTATGATGTAATCGGTACATCTTCAGTAAACAGAAGCATATGGAAGACCTTTTTATCTGGAGAGAAGTTAGGTGGACAGTGGACAGAGCACTGGACCTAAAATCAGGAAGGTCTGAGTTCAAAACTTATTTTAAGTACTTTACTAGATGTGTGACCCTGGGCCAAGTCACTTAACTTTTCTTAGCCTCAGTTTTCTCATCTGTAAAATGGAGATAATACTTGTTCTGAAGATAAAATCAGACAATATTAACAAAGTATTTTATATATTAGCACTATATAAATGCTAACTATTATTATTTTTATCTTGGAAACAAGTTCCTTGTTAATCATTTTTGTTCTTCCATTTCCAATACGAAAATCATTCTCCTTGGCAGAGAAAATATGAGTAAAATGAATATTGAGCATCTCTCTGCCTTCTCTTTGTTTTCAGTTATCATCTCATTCATCCCAAGCAAAGATCTTGTCTTTTCTTTGATCCTCTCTTTTCTTCCAATATAACTAAACACAAACAAAAATATCCATTTGTCTTTAGCTTCCATCACCATCCTGAGTTCATTCTGAGATTTAAAATTCCTGACACTTAGTATAAGACTATTCTACCCTCTTATATCCACCCTCTGTTATCTGGCCTTACTTCTATTTTTTGTATACTTGTTTTAAAAATCTGAATTATTTAGAGTAAAGCATGGAGGATGTAATTTCAGGGATCATGGAGCATGTCTTGACAATAATGTCAAGATATAATATTATATTATATTATATAATAACAAATAACAACATAGCAAATATCAAACAAATAACAAAATAGCAAATAACAACATAGTAGCAAAATAATTTATCAAAGTAATGAATGTGACAAGTGAGGAGGAGCTTACATTTCTAAAAGCAGGTGGAAGCCTTGATAATATCTCTGTAGAGCAGACTGGCTCTGTGGGAAAATAATGGCATTATGGTTTTGATCTGGATAGAGGCCTCACTAGGTCAGGTTAAACTAGCATTTTTTTAATAAGAAATTGAGTTGTTTGTAACTTAGCAATTGGATCTTAAACAGGCATTGCCCAATGGTTTAATTCTTAGATTTTATATAATCCATAATGATTATACATTTTGGGGAACTGGATTCGGGTAGAAATCACTACATGTCTGAAACTGAGAGACCCTTTGTTCAATCTTTCTTTAAGTAAACTTTTTTTGTAGAATTCCCTGTCAGAGTTGGTGAGTTTCATACATTTCCCTTATGAACTATGATCTATAACCATTTCATCAGAAAAATCACCTTTTAACTCCTTATTGAAATAATTTCTTTTGGAATCTTTAGTTTCATTTTTGACTATTACCCATTCCTGTTAAGTTGATTTCTCCCATAGTATTTTGGTTCCTGGGATCCTATTTATATTTTCTGTAAAATTTTTAAGATATACTTTTCCGTAATCCAGGAAGCCAGTCAAACTATGCCCAGATTTTTCCCCCTTCTAGAAGGAAGTAGTCCTATCCGCACAATTTCCATCATTTCTCTTGACAACTAGTTTCTCCCTGTTACTGAGAATCAGATATAAAATAGCATTTCTCCTTGTAGGTCTCTACAAATTTTAAAGGATAATATTAACATTAAGTCAAGTTAAGAAGTTGTTATTGCCTATGCTTTTGATAGAGATTAAGCCTGAGCAGATGTCTATAAAATTGAAGATTTCCTTCCACCTCTGGCCCTGCAATTACCATTATATCAAACCATTGTGTCAGGATTGTGATATTTCCCAAAATTCTTTTTTTTTCTGTCCAGATGGTCTATAATTGAACGACAAAGTCACTTTTGTTTGTCCCTTTATTAGCCTTCAAACAAATACCCTTTGTTATGCCTCCCCTTCTAAGAGTTCCTCCATTTTCTTACACGAGTATATTTTCTCAATAAACACTGCTACCTCCTTCCTGCTCTCACCTGTCCTGTTTCTTTTGAATAATATATACCAATTTAGAACTAGGTTACATTAATGGGTTTTATTTTACTATGTCTTTATTCCTCCTTACATTAAAATATCTCATTCTTTTGTATTGCCTAAAGTTTGAACATTTGCATGTAGCTATTTGAGGCTATAGGTTTTACTTCTGATTTCTTTCTTGGATTTTATTGCTTTAGAACTTCTGTGTCTCTCAAATGTCATCCTTCCTCCTTTGTAATTAATGTCAGTAGCATCTAATTTGGTTTATATCTATATTATATATAGACAATCTTTTCCCTTTGTCATTCATTTTAGTTCAAAGTCTTTTTAAAAATTAGATTTATGACACACTAAGAAAATACATTTTAATCTGACTTTATTAGGTAGACTTCATCTCTGGTCAGGAGGCTGTTATCCTTCAATATTAAGTCAACAGCTAGAAATCCAAATTCTATCCTCAGATACTGACTTTCTAGGCAGCATTTAATTTGCCAGATTATTATTTTTTTTCTGTATCCCTTGCCTTTAATATGCAACAATGAGAAGAAAAGTACAAAATATGCCCTTTGGTCTCTGGTTTCTTGCCTAAAACTTCATGTTTATTTTATTTAATTTTAATTTTTTTTTGCCTTTTGGAGGGCAATTGGGTTAAGTAACTTGCTCAAGGTTACACAGATAGTTTTTGTGTGTGTGTGTGTGTGTGTGTGTGTGTGTGTTAAGTGTCTGAGGCCAGATCTGAACCCAGGCCCTCCTGACTCCAGGGCTGGCACTGTACTCACTGCATCACCTAGCTGCCCCTATAAAACTTCATATTTATTAGAAATAAATATGAGAGTGGCATTTGTACCCATGTGAATCAGCAGAAACAAGTAATTGTTATCTATTTTGGTAGGGCTTAGAAAATTTTCTGTTATGTCAGTTTGTGCACTAATACAAGACACCTCTCTATTATTGTTAATAGGTTGATTCATTTGAGAAGGGAATCATGTCCTGTAATGTAATGTCAAGCAAAGGCAACTTCCCAAGGTTCAAAATACCAGCATAGGTGCTCTCCATTTTACTTAGTGACAAACCAAGAACAGAGAAGATCAAAACATGACATCATTCAAAATACAGCATTTACTAAGTGTGATTAAATAATCTCCAAGTACTACCCCACCCCAGGACCTTCCAATCATTCAATCAATTACAAAGTCCCTGTTCTAAATACTACTCCACCCCTAGGCTGTACCTTCATTTAGTCCACCACAAAGCCCCTCTTCTCAAATGGAGATTAGTTTCCAATCTAAGTAAAGTACATTCATTTGTTCAACCATAGAACACAAAAAGGTAAAAAGTTCCCCACCCCTGGATCACAATTGAATCTACCCCAGAGTTACATCAAGTTTAAGCACAGCATTTAATACCCAAATGGAGGTCTTTTCTTCATCTTGACAAGAGGCAAGTTCTCAGCAATCTTAGTTCCTGGGGAGACAAGGCTTAGCAAGGCCACAAGATACATTGCCAGTCCCTTCATTAATTCATCCTCTGTCTGTAGAACAGTCCTAGATCCCCTGAAAACATTAGCAAAACCCTCTCCCAGGATTTCTGCAAACATACAACAAGAAAATCCTTCTTCAGGGCTTCTGAACCAACAGAAAGGTTCCCAGACCCCTGCAACAACAGCACTGTCCTTCACCAGTGGACAGTATTCACTCTGTCTGCAGGACAGTCTCCAGACCCCTGCAACAACAGCACTGTCCTTCACCAATGGACAGTATTGACTCTCTGTCTGCAGGACAGTCTCAGGAGCTCTTAGCGAACAGCCAGGTTCCAGGACTTCTTCAACAAAAGGACTGTCTTTCACCAGTGGACAAATCTGGCAAAACAACATCAAAACAGACAGACAAAGTACCAGCAAAACAGCCATGTCTCCTCAGTCCTTGGCAGCTCAGGGGGCAGGTCTCAAAAGTCCAGGGCAATTCAAAGTGGCCCCCACTAATTCTCTCAGTCTCTGTCTCTGCCTCCAGGAGAGTGCTGCTTCCAAAAAGTTCTTCTGCCTCTCTCTCATGTCTCTCCAAATCTATGTCACCAGCTCCTCCCAGTTCAGGACTCTCTTTTCACATCAACAAGTGCATCCCACAGGTGGGATTAACAAGCTCTGGGTTTTAACACAATCAATTTGAAAACCAAGCCAATACAGGGGGATCTTTATATTCCATTACTATCACGTGTCCCTATTTCTCTTTTCTTTTCCTCTTACTCTTTCTGCATGATAATTTCTTAAAAGATGACTTTTGTTACTCCAAGATTATATTTTTGAGGGGTAGCTAGGTGGCTCAGTGAATAGAGCACCAGCCCTGGAGTCAGGAGGACCTGAGTTCAAATCCAGCCTCAGACTCTTATTAGCTTTGTGACCCCTGGCAAGTCATTTAGACTCTGTTTGCCTCAGTTTCTTTAATATAAAATGAGAACAAAAATAGTACTTACCTCTTCATGATTTAAAGAGCACTTAGCACAATGCCTGGCACATAGTACCATCTATATTAATACTTAAGCCTTTCCCTCTTTCTTTCATCTTTATGATGAGGTGAAGGCTCTGGAAATCCCCTTGAGCTCTCCTTGAATCTTTGAGGTACAGGCTCCAGGAACCCCCCCCCCCCCAACTCTGATTAAATCATATAAGGCATTTGCATGAGGCTATAAGCCTTACATTGTGGCTTGGCCCAGAACTCTTTTACTAGCCTAGCCCTTCATTGTCCATCTACTTCACACCCTTGAACCTATCAAAATATCAATCTACCCTTGAACTGGCCTAGCCCACCATTGTCTGTAGTCTCCAGGTAGCCTCCAGCAACTTCCCACCCTTAATCACTCATTGACCTCATCTGACTTCTCCTGAAGACCCTCCCCAAACTCCTCCTCTAGACCACCCCTAGATTCTTCCCACAATTTTCTGTATATAAGACTCATCTTCCCTCCATATGGTGTGAGAGGGCTTCAGAGTTTTCTAGAACAGACTTGCTCAAGTGAACTTTTAACAAACTTTACTTTTCTTTGAGAAGATTTGAGTTGAATTCATTCAGTGTTGGTATTTTGGGGTCTCTAGAGCAACCCTAACCCTCTTTATGGGTAACTTCTTCACTTAGAGCATCCAATTCCTTCTTCAGAAAGAGTCTCAAATTTTTTTTTGTAAAGCCTTTATTGTATAGCTGCCCTCCTCTCTTTTCTCCTCTGTATGACACTTGCCAACATAATGACAAAAGTAGTTTCCCCTCTGCCACCTCAGACACCATTTTTGCTTAAGATTGAAACTTCACTTCTGTTAGGAATATTTCCTTTCCCCCAACAACCTGGAGTGTGGAGAATCATTCTTTAAGTCCTTTCACCTTCTTCTACAACTGGGACACAAAAAAATTACTTGGCTATGGCAGAAATACAAACACTGCCTACTACAGCACAAGTCACTACACAATTCCCCTTATTCTCCATAAAGGTTGATATTTTTAATCTTAAAAAAAATTACCCTGGCAGTGTAACCTTGAGCAAGTTAACCACGATTGCTTAAAAAAAAAAAGAAAAAATACCTCTGGATATTTTTATACTATTTGCCAAATACACAATTGAAACTTTTATGGCCTAGTATCATATTTTAATAACTTGACAGCCACACACAACTTACTTAGTCTAAAGAACTACACAGGTCTACCCTTAGCCTTGCACCAACCTCTAGTTTAACCAGATTAAACCATCCACCCATCCAATCTCACTTTGCTTTACCCTCTAATTATTCCATTTACTATTTATTACTTTACCTTGTTTTGCTAATTACCTTATCCACACAGGTTCTTAATCTTGAGTTGCTTCTCTCTAATCCTGTTTAAACTGCCTTAATTCTCTTTAATCCTTTAATAGCCCCCTTAATTGTCCCTTATAAACTTCTTTCAACCAGGAAACAGAATACAGACCAATATCTGGACTTAGAGATTGTTCTTCAAATTGATTTCAATTTCTTCTAAATTTCAACAGAATTTTCTTCCTCAGATTCAATATCTGATGAACCTCACCTGTCTAAACCTATCTAGGGCACCCTCATACCATACTCCTTTTCCTCATTATACTCAAGTTTAACAAAATCTTGCTACCTCCCTTGATTAGCATATGCATGAGAGATATCTTGCTTGAGGGGAGACTTAAAAATCTGTGTTTTGAGACTCTAGAAATGTTTTTTTCCCATAAATTTTCAAAAATGTTTCATAATTAACCAACAGAAAACATGATGGAGTCTTGTATCCTTTATACTTCCATCAGTTATGTGACTGTACAGATATTGCAAGTTATAGAAAATAATCTTGTCTGTTTCCATTATGTATTTTTATCAAGGACACCTTCTAGTTATGTGTAGGTTATTTTCATTAAAAAAAATTTGCGGAAATGAAAAATAAACTCTATGTCAGTAGTTAGGGATCCTCATGTGTTTATGTGTTTGTGTGTGTGTGTGTGTGTGCCCATGGGTGCTAGACTTGGAGACAAGAATGGGATCTAAATCCTTTTTTATCAGACACTTACTAGCTGTATGATGGAGCAAGATACTCTCTGGGTCTGAGGGTTTGATGATGAGGTCTTGATGACCACTAAGGTCTCTCCTTAATTCTATAATTCTATGATACAATTACTTCAAGATTTTATTTCCTGATCAGTTTTTCTCTTTTGAGATATCTTGAAGATCAGTCCCTTAACATTTTCAGTGTTACCTCAAGCACAGATTTCTTTTTACTGTTTACAGATGGCATGAAAACTGGAAAATTCTTTGTACATTGCATGTCTTTTCCCATGGCTATACCATAGTCATTGCCATAGTAAAAGCTGACTGCTCAGGACTGAAGGTCATTTTGTCTTTCTTTTTTTATCATTTGTATGAATTCATGACTTAGAGGGTACTGTACTGGTTGATGAACCTCTCTATACTTAGGCTGTTTTTCAGTGAGTGGACAGTTTTTCTCTAGTCATGTTCTCAAAGGTTTTTTAGGGTAGTAGCACCTTGAAGAGTATATGATTCACTAACCTTACCTTCAACAATTCAGGGTCACTTCTCATTACAGTGTGGTGACAGAGGGGCCTTTTATGGAGGTATTATATATATACATATATGTACATACATACACACACATACACACACACCACACACACATATATGTATATATATAAAATATATAGATATAGATAGATATAGAGATACAGATAGACTATAAGCTTCTGGCTCCTTTCCTTTCTTAATTTTAGGAATACAAGTTATGGCATTTTCCCTCAAAAAACTAATAATTTTTTAGGAGAGATAAAAAACATACACAAATATAAATAATTTGTTATCAGAGATTTCATACATAATATTGCTTATCATTGTCATTATCCTGTTGTACTCATCCCAGACTTTTCTGTGTTCTTTAAAAAATTGAACTTAGGGGTGGCCAGGTAGCACAGCGAGTAAGAGCACCGGCTCCAGTATCCGGAGACGACCCGGATCAAATCCAGGTTCAGACACTCAGCACCACACCCAGAAATAACTGGTTGTGTAACCTTGAGCAAGTTACTTAACCCCGATTGCTTTAAAAAAATGGAACTTGAATGGAGTAGAGCACAATTTCACAGCAAACAATTGTTCTTAACTCAATCAGTATGTAGGGCTTAATAAGGATTGAAAAGTGATCAATGAAAGTGGCCATATTCCTATATTCTATGAGCACCTGATTAATGGAGAGCAGGATTTCCAGAGCAATGCATGATAATAAGCATTAAGAAACAATGAGAGAGATGTTGTACTCCAACACCTGGTGTGTCAATATGGTTCTATTAGATAATTAACTCCGCTCTTCTAAATACAATCCAGGAAGAAAAATAATATGCAAATAGTTGTTCTCATTGCTCTCACAAAATGCTAATTTTCTTCCTGACTGGCTTCTAGAGGCACTTAAGTGTGTATAAGATGATGTCCCAACCCAGGTGTTTCCACTTTTTATCCTTCTCTTCCCATCTCCCCTTCACGCTATTCCTGACCTTCAGTTAGCCAATTAAAATGAAAACCTATAATAACCAATCAGCAAAAATAATAATAAACTTTAAAATGCTTGGCAATTATTATGGGAATATTACTCTCTAATGTCTCATCCTTGATGCAATAAAGAAAGTTCTCTAGCATTAGCAAAGTTGCAGAGAATGCAAGAAGAAGGTAAGAAATATAAAAGAAAATGACCCAGAGGAAGATGATTGCATTAGTCCACATAACAGAATAATAGACATTTAAAACTAGATGGGATCTTAGAGTTCATGTAAAGAGGCAACATTGTATAATTAAAGAAGACTAGGCTTAAGTCATGTTAACTTTATTCAAGTCTAGGCAACAATTTTTACCAGATTATAAGGGAAAAAATCACATACTTACAAACCTTAATTCCCCCATTCTAATTCCCATTCTAGAATGAATAGTTGCATTATCTATGTAACAAAGTTTTATGTAAAAGATCATTTTTCTAAAATTAAAGTGCTCAATTATGAGATTAAAAAATATTGTTGTCTAATTTCCATTATATTGAAGACAAAGAAATGAAATCACAGACAAGCTAAAATAATAAGCCTATAGTAAAATAATGTTTTAGGGGATAAGTTAAGAATGGAATGAAGGTGCTGTCACTATTTCCCTTTGAGACATTCATATAAAATATTCAGGAAAGCTGGTAATCAGGGAATAACAAACAGTATTTATTAAGTGCTAAAAGTATACAAAAGCTGCCATAAAGTCCTATGGTAGTCCTTTGTCTTGGCATGGAGGTAACTGGATTCATAAATAGTTTGCCCAAAGAGTTTTGGCTCTTGAAATTTCTACTTTGTAAAAAGGCTTCAATTGTGCACTATTTTCTGAGGAGCAGGTTAGTTAGGTAGAGGAGGATCATTACCAATGGCTGACCACTTTGGAATTCATTCTTTGGCTATGGAAATTCATGAAACAACCTTCTAAGACATCCAAAAAGGTATGCAGTCCTTGTTAGACTCCTTCCAGTCATACAGTGAAAATATCAGATAGAATAAAAAGGGGAAGAAGGTGCTAAAAAAAAAAAAGATCAGTTTTATGCTATCTATAAACATTAACTTGACTGTTGCTATTGTCATTGTGAGATTTTGGTCCATTGATTAAGTGGGCATACGATAGAATCATATTGATCTTGATCCTCTCAGTACCAATGAAACTAAGAAGTGGAAGGCTGGCTCAAAAGTATTCTTTGGAGAGGCATTGGTAGACTTGATTATATCCATCAACCAAAGGAAACAAGGAACTTAATTTCATAGGATACTTGACCATTTCTTATCACAATACTAATAATAAACATTTGCAAAAATAAGAAAAGTTTACCAGGCAAAGAAGCACTTTTGAATTTATGAACTAGCACATGTTGCAGAGGATGAGGAGATAGGTTAAAAAAAACTTTATAAGATTGCCCAAATTAAATTAATTGATTAGTGCAAAGGGGAACATAGTAGAGTATGGGGAGAATATGCGGGAAAATATATCTCCAGTAAAAAATGAGAAAGGGTAAAAAACTATGTAGAAGCATCATGCCTACGTTTAATGAATTCATTCTTCAAAAATATTGTCAGAAGGTGCTGGACAAAGTGCCAAATATGGCCATAAAAAAGAAAAAAAAATACTCGATGCTAATGGATGGGAAATGACACATAACATCCTTTGCCTGCATGCAGACTAATTTCTTAGAGAAAATATCAAATAATTACTAAAATAGAAGAAAGAATTAAAATGTGCATATACAGCATGCTATTAAGGCAACTTCAAGTTAATCTATACGTATTTGTAATAGGTTTTCTTTTCCTTGTCTTCTGAATGAATGGGAGAGGGAAAGAATTTGGAAAAGAAACTAAAATTAAATTAAATAACAAATTAGCTATTGATATATGAAAATGGGGGATATAGATTTAAAAGCAGGAAGGAAAAAGTCTTATAGAAAGTTTGTGAAGAAGTCTAACTGAACCAGAGAGATCTTCCTGAGTATTTTAAAAATGAAGATATAGGATAACAGAGAGAAAAATAACCCACAAAGATTTCTATAGATAATTATTTTCCACTAATGATAATACAGTGACTTAAGCATCATGCCTTCTTCTGCTTAATGAGAAAGACATGAATAGCAGTTGGGCCAGAAAAACTATATATTGAAGTAGGTTTGTGCTGGGGGTAACACGATTTTGTGGGCCTGAGTAATGGATTTTAAAGACGTAAGAAAGAGAAAAAGATAACAACTGCTTGCTATTATTACTGAATAAATAAATAAGTGACAGAAACAATATCAATCACTACTGACCTCTATGCCTGCTTCTGCTTTCCCAACTCTACAAAATATTTGTGAGAATGGCCTATGTTCATATGAGCGTACACTTGATGAAGGCAAGAAGAGGGGATAGACAGAACTTTGTGTATGACATTCTACAGCAGCCATGGCTGATGGATAAATAACTGGTTTATGAATTAAGAAATTCTGGGTTCAAGGCCTGCCTCTAACATATGCTGGCTATGTGACCTGGGGCAAGTTCGCAACTTTCTAAGATTGTAAATTTCAGAGCAGACGTGAACCTTTATTGGTAAAGAATTTCCTACTCAAGAATTTCTTGTACTATTGAAATCATGGGTGTTTTAATGACAATAGGCCACATATGTACAATAATACAATGAAAGAGGTAGAAAATATAGGATATAGTCATTGCTGGTTAACAATAAAATACTTGATTCAGTAGAGTAAGATGCCAGTTTGAAGGCAATCCTCCAACAAAGGATCTCCCACATGTATGTCAAAATAAGATCCTTGATAGATAAAACAACAAAGAAAACTTTATTAAATAATCCTCTGATTATTAATATTCTTGACCTCAAAGTTTGGTTAAAGGAGGCAAACAGTCTAGGTTATGTGTAAATCCATATTGTTTATTTCCTTAAAGCTGGCTGAATGTATGGAGCCAGATCACTCAAATTTAAGATCTCCATATATGTTTAATCATGGTATGAGATAGAAATTTTCTTTCTTTCTTTTTTTTGTTTGGCTTTTTGGAGGGCGATTCAGGTTAAATAACTTCCCCATGGTCACAGTGCTAGTTTGTGTGTGTGTGTGTGTGTGTGTGTGTGTGTGTGTGTGTGTGTGTGTGT
>NW_027187361.1:5201272-5313472 GCF_028583685.1 Petaurus breviceps papuanus
TGTGTGTGTGTGTGTGTGTGTGTGTGTGTGTGTGTGTGTGTGTGTGTTAAGTGTCTGAGGCTGTATCTGAATTCAGGTCCTCCTGACTCCAGGGCTGTCACTCTAGTCACTGTGCCACCTAGCTGCCCTCAAGAAATTTTCTTAATTGAATGTAAAGCCAATCACAAACAGCTCTCCTGAAGACTGTTGCTATGAATAACTTTAAGGATAAATTGCATAGTATAGTGAATTCTCTATTTATTCAGAAATAAACTAAAGCAAAACATTCAAGAAATGAAAGCACAGTATTCACAACAATATACCATAACAACTTATTACTAAGGTGGTCACATAGTCTTAAAAAACATATCATTCAGTAAATTGCAATCTCCTCAATCAATATAGAGTTTGCAATTACAGTCTTCTTTCCTTTTGACTTAGACTGGCTTCCTATCCTCCTTAAGCCAAGCATCCTTGAGGGGTAATCATCCTTGAGCCAATCATTCTTAAGGGATAGCAAAAAGCACAAAAACCATCTACCCCCAGGTCACAGTAAGTTACAATATTATCAGTCAATACTGAGCATCCAAGTAAAGTTTTCTTTCATCTTAACTGAAGGCTGATTTCCAAACTCCATGGGTTCCTCTTCCACAGGCTGATCATTCCCAGATCTAGTTCTCTGCTCCTGTTTCATACCTCAGCTTATGGGGCCTGCTATTCGAAGTCTCTTTTTCTAGGAAAACAAAGCTTAACAGAGTTACAACAGTATTTACATACTTTGCTGGCACTATCATCTCAATTCACTTTCTGTCTGACAAAGTAATACAAACCAATAGACAAAACTTCTGTCTGAGAAATCAAACACAAATCAACAGCAAAGTCCCAGTACTTCTGTAAACAGCAGTAAAGACTTCTTTCAGGGCAGACAGAATGCTTTGTTCTGACAAAGTAACATGAAAACAGACAGAACAGACAGACAGTGCTGAAATCACAAGCATTCTCCCTCTCACTTCTGCGTGGTCCCAGCTTGTGCTTGATTGTTGCAGCAAACACCCCAGCATCCCCAGGGTGGCTGCCAAGACAGGTTCTTAGATATGCTTTTCTAAAGAAAAGCAACTCAAAATGGGTTAACAATCTTGCTTTAATCAATCAAACATATCATTTACCTAGTTCAGGGGAAAAAGTCAGTACCCTGAACCTCAGAGTATACAGACAGAAGTTACTAAGAAGACAGAAACATTTTAAGTAGACAGGTCTCCAACCGTCTGACCATTACATCCATACCTAGTCAGTTACCAGAGAGGGAAGCATCAACATCTGGGTTTTCGAAGCCATGGGGGAAAGGGGGGGGGGAGGAAGAAGGGAGGGGCAGGACGACAGCTGCCCAGGGTCTCGTCTGGTCAAATCACACAACAATTCTCAAAGTGAGCCCCAAAACAAAGCCTCACATCAGGGTTTATATAGTCTTCTCCTGGGTCAGAGAATGTAACAACCCTCTTGACTCACTGCCCAATCGAAAGTATCTCCTGAAAAACAAGCCTCTGGCCATATGCTCCAGGTGTACTTAAGCCTATCAAAGGGCCTCAGGGCAGGGAAGACCTTAAATTTACATTCTCATAACATTGAGCTTTTCTCTGCTCTTCTCCTTCCTCGAGTTGTGCTCTTTTGGCAAGCTTCTCCCACTATGCGCTCCATGTGATGGCATTAGGCTTATTAAGGGCAGGGAAGGTCTCCAAAACTTCCTTAGGTCTATTAATGGCAATGCAATGTATACTGTTTTCAGCAAAGACCTGACACAATCAAAGGTGAGGCTCAAACATACTTGAATAGTCGAAACAAGCAGCAAAGTACTACTTTGCTTGCCATTACATTAAATAGGTGGTAAATACAATAAAATGAGAGAGCTGACAAAGTGTTGATTGAAATTACAACCCAGGATATCTGTGTTTTCTTTACCATTAACATACATATCCAAAAAAATATTAGGATAAGAAAAAGTCCCATTATTCAAGGTAGTGTCTTGGGTTAAGGGTCTCATCCTTAAGAGCCATAAGGTCAGCCCCATCTAGCTTTAGTGACACAGGAAGAGGATTATCTGAGTTTACTCAGAGAACAAAGAAGCTATTAGGTCCAAACTTTTCTGGTTGATTAATTCACGCTCTGGCCAATTTGAGGTCATTAAATTGATATTAAAGGGGTGGCCAGGTAGCACAGCAAGTAAGAGCACTGGCCCCAGTGTTGGGATGACTTGAGGGATCGAATCCAGGCTCAGACACTTAGCATCCACCCAGAAACACCTGGCCGTGTAACCTTGAGCAAGTTACTTAACCCCACTTGCTTAAAAAAAAAAAATTGATATTAAATGATTATCAATATTAACCAAGGAAGAGGAAGACATATACTTACTTAACAATGGTGTTGACCATTTTCAACCATTTTCATTGGGGGATGGTACCCAACTCAGAATGGAATTAGGTGAGAGATTCTTTATGAATAAATTCTTCAAATGCATCAGTTTGTGGAGGACATTGCGCTGATTACATCAAGTTTTTGGGTGGTTGCTGTTATTACTATCATCCCTATTTTGCAAAGAAAGAGGGGATAAGGAAATGAAAGTGACTTGACCAAGGTCACAGAACAAATGTATCAGATTTATAAACCAGGGCTTCAGAATCCATTACACAATCAAAGGCAAGGCCCAAAGGCACTTAAATAGTTGAAACAAGAAGGTAGAAGCAAAGTTGGATATTAGAGCATGAATACAAAAGAGCAGTAATGTAGTAAGGATAGGTAAGTCTTATTGAACTAAGGCTGATGAAGACAAAACAAAAGGATATATATATATATATTTTGGGGGGGGGGTGTTGTTATTTTTCTTACCCTAGAGGCAGTTAGGTGACTCAGTAGAGAAAGAATAGGACTTGGAATCTGAATCTATTCAAATACATCCTCAGATACTTACTTACTGGGCAAATCAATTAAATCCCATCTGTCTTCTTCAGGCTACTAACAATAGCACCTGTCTCCAAGAGTTGTTGTGAGGATCAAAGGAAATAATGTTTATAAAGTACTTTGTAAACCTTAAGGTGCTTTATAGATCCTATCTATTATTATTATTATTATTAATTGTAGCTATTTTTTTTTGAAAGAGAGGAGAATCAAAGGTATAAGATTATTACTGGGGTAGATGGGACAATAATAAATGACATAAAAGAGAAAGAATTCATAAACTCTTATCTTGCTTCTGTTTTTCTCTGCCAAGAATAATGGTCTTTGAACTGGATAAAGAGAGCAGATTCTCATGAAAACAAAGGTGATCATCAGGGATTATACAGTTGTACTTGATAATCAGTTCTGTAAGAACTGAAAGATAACATCGATGATCCAATCAGTGATCTTTGAAGGATCATGGGGGTCAGAAGAGTCAAAACAAGAAGAGGGAAAATGTCCACCTTAAAAAACAAAAAAAATGAACATGGAGGAAAATAGAACCTAAAAACTCTAGACCAATGAACTTGTCTTTGAATCCCTGAAAAATATTGAAGGGATAGTTAACGAACAAGAAATAGAAATGATGAACATAAATTGTCAGAGTGGTCTCGTCAAGAGTAGCACATGCCAGCATGGATGTATTGGTAAATGTTTAACAAGTGAATCTTCACACACTTTGAATTTTAATCTACATCATTCAAATTTTCTCCATTACTTTTTAAGTCGACAATTAACAAAACAATAAATCATCCCCCCATTTGTAGCATTTGCTGATTCCCAAGTTATAAATTTTCACACTGAAAATTTAACATTTGGTTCCAGTAAATGCCAGCTCCTGTATATCTTTGTGTCAGAATAACCTTATTTTCTTTTGTGACAAGGATACTTAATTAGTAGATGAGGAGAATGCTATAGATATCATTTAACTTGATTTTATGAAAGCATTTGATAGTATCTTAAGGAATCCTTGTGAGAAAAATGAAGATGTGGGATAGATAATATTATACTTCAGTGACATTGAAACTGGTGGAATGCCAGACAGAAAAAATAGTTGTTAATAAATCTATGTCACCTTGGAAGGAGTCTGTTTTATATTTTTTCAAGACTTGGATAAAGTCATAGATGACATGCTTATCAGATTTGAAGATGATACTGAGAGAGTTAGCTAATAAACTAGATGACAGATTTGGTTTTCAAAAACAAACCAGAATATTTGCCCAAGTGAAATAAGATGAAACTCAACACTGGTAAATATAAAATCTCATACTTGGAATAAGAAAAAAGACTTCAGACATACAGTATAAAAGACTTGTGACTAATCAGCAGTTCATCTGAAAGAGATAAACATTTTTTTTGTACTGTGTAGTCAATAGTGTCCATACTCATTAGGGTCAAATGGAAAGTCAGAAAGATAATGTAATCATAGTCTTGATTTAGAGAAGTATGAATTCCAGGAATAAGAAGCTGGTGGTGAAGAGGTTACCCATAAAGAGGGTTAGGTTTGTCCTGGAGACCCTAAAATACCAACATGCTAGGTCCTTCTGAATGAATTTGACTCAAGTCTTCTCAGCCAAAGTAAAGTAAAGCTTATTAAAATTTCACTTGTTTTAGACACAGAGTAAGGCTGTGCTAGGTCACTGTATGGTGCTCTCACATACCATATGGAGGCAAGATGGGGTCTTGCATACAGAAAGGTTGTGGGGAGGAATCTAGGGGTGGTCTAGAGGAAGAGTTTGGGGAGGGTTTTCAGGAGAAGTCAGATGAGGTCAATGGTGGGCTTAAGGTTAAGGGTGGGAAGTTGCTGGAGGCTACTAGAAGACAACAGACAATGGTGGGCTAGGCCGGTTCAAGGGTGGACTGATATTTTGATAGGCTCAAGGGTGGGAAGTAGATGGACAATGGAGGGCTAGGCTAGTAACAGAGGTCTGGGCCCAACCACAATGTAAGGCTTATTGCCTCATGAAAATTCCTTATATAATTTAATCAGAGTTGGGCTGGGAGGGGGGGGGTAGTTCCTGGAGCCTGTACCTCAAAGATTCAAGGAGAGCTCAAGGGGATTCCCAGAGCAAGCATCTCATCAGTGGACCCTTTATGTTGAGGTTTGGGGTTCAGGGGTGCTGAAGACCCCAAAACACTGACATGTTGGGTTCTGTCAAATGAATTTGACTCAAGCCTTCTCTCAGCTAATGTAAAACAAAGTTTATTAAAAATTCACCATATTGAATACTCTCTTAAGTAGTCTAAGCATTTGTGACACTTGTATTGACAAGTGGGCCAGAGTAATCTGATAGACTGAGTATGAACTAGATTGAATCTGAGCCACTTCATGAGGGCAAGATGGATCTTGTATACAGAAAGATTGTGGGAGAGATCTAGAGGTAGTCTAGTAGTCTGGGGTGATGGGAGGAGGGGTCCAGGTAGGATCTTGAAGAGGACTCTAGGGAGGATCTTAATGGTTCTGAGTTCAGACTCCAGGAACCAAGAGAATGGGTTTTTGATGGGATCAAGGGTAGGAAACAGTCAGAGGTAACAGACAATGGAGGGCTAAGTTAGTTTAAGGGTAACAGATTTGTTCCAGGATATTTTCGATATGATAACAGACAATGGAGGGTGTGTGATTAAGGATCAATTTTGCCTAATTAGGATCGGGATTCACTCCCACAAAATGACACATGTTCACCAAAACTGATAATTAAAAGGAGTTTATTATAGGAAAAAGAACAGTAAAGAACATTTCTTACATATGCAATATAGGCAACACAGCAATGCTAATAAGCTTAGTAAGATTAAAAGTATTACTATAAGCATAGAAGAAAATGAAAGAGAAAACATCACCGATGGGGGGAGCACTACCTCTTCACTTTTTCACAATGGCTGGGGAATCCTGGGTTTCAGCCTATGAGTCCTGACTGGGGGGTTCCAGGCAGAGCGTCCTCTCCATGGGTGAGATTCCAAATTGGGTTTCTCACTAACCAACTTTTAAGGGGTTCAGACAAAGAAGGCTTTGTTCCAGTGATTTGGAAAAGAAACAGTAAACTCGGAAGAAAGAGATAAGGTCTCAAGGATTGCTGACTGAATATAGGATAAGCAGGGGAAGCAAGCTAAATCAGCAAGGACATGAAAGTGTCTGGTAGACATTCCAGTATCTTCGGCCAAGGTCTTTACTTACTAAATAAACTCCTCCCAAAGTTTAAAGGAATCCAGGAAAGGCTAGTTCCTGGGGTGTACAAGCATACACAGATAGTGGGGTCATACCAGGGCAGGGTCATAAAGGAAAAATTTATAGGCCATGGACAATATCATTATAAGGGGTAGAATTTAACCCTTCAGAGGGCTAGGCTAGGTTAAAGGTAACAAAGATTCAGTCATAGTGATAACAGAAGGCTTATGGCCAGATTCAGTGGGAAGATTCAAAGAGAATTCAATGGGATTCCCAGAGCCTGTCCCCCATCATTTACCTAGGATAGAATATATGTGAAGTAATGTGTTCTGTGCTGGGTACAAAGCTTTAGGAAGGACATGGATAGCCTAGAGAGAATCCAGGGAAAGGCAATTAGACGAGTTAGTGATCTTGGTTGAAGAAAATGGAGAAGAAGGATATTTAGAGGGAACATGAGGCCTCTATTTCTGCATTTGAATGATTATCATAAGAAAGAAAATGGGGATGTTGATAAAAGCAACCACCCCAAAACTTGATGCAATCAGTAGAACTATGTCTTCTGACTTTGCAAAGAGCAGAATGAGGAGTAAGAAGAGGCAAATTTAGGCTTGATAATAAGAGAAATTCACTAAGACTGGATTATCCTGCCTCAGTAGGTGGGGAGGGGATCCACCTCTGTGGAGTTCTGGAAGAATAGCTCATTTTATCCTTTTGGACACCACCCTTGAGCCTATCAAAATATCAATCTACCCTTGAACTGGGCCTAGCCCACCATTGCTGTAGTCTCCAGCAACTTCCCACCCTTAATTACTCATTGACCTCATCTGACTTCTCTTGAAGACCCTCCCCAAACTCCTCTTCTAGACCACCCCTAGATTCCTCCCACAAACTTTCTGTATGTAAGATCCTATCTTCCCTCCATGTGGTGTGAGAGCACCATAGAATTTTCTAGCACAGACTTACTCTGTATCCAATACAAGCAAACTTTTAAATAAACTTTACTTTTCTTTGGCTGAGAGAAGACTTGAGTTGAATTCATTCAGCAGGACCAGGCATGTTGGTATTTTGGGGTCTTCAGAGCAACCCTAACCCTCTTTATGGGTAACTTCTTCACTAAGATCTCTAATGAATTACTTTCAGGACACCCAAAGGATAGAGGGTCATGGTAGACTTATAACATTACCAACAAGCAATTGCTCAGTAGAAGTAGCCTTAAAGAAAATAGTCAGACATCCCCCCTCCCAAAAAAAAGATATGAGTATATAACATATATGAGTAACACAAAACTTTTTGATATAAGTGAAAAGGGTCATCATGAAACGATGAGGTATAGGGTTAGGGATGCTCGAGACCCCAAAATACCAACATGCTGTGTCTTGCTGAATGAATTTGACTCAAGCCTTCTCTCAGCCAAAGAGAAGCAAACTTTATTAAAAGTTCACCATATTGGGTAGACTCTTAAGGAACCTCAGTATCTGTAAGGCTTGTATTGGACAAGTGGGCCAGAATCATCTGACACAAAGTCTACGCTAGAATTCTATGGTGCTCTCACACACCACATGGAGGCAAGATGGGGTCTTGGATACAGAAAGGTTGTGGGAGGAATCTAGGGGTGGTCTAGAGGAGGAGTTTGGGGAGGGTCTTTAGGAGGAATCAGATGAGGTCAGACTCCAGTAATGAGTTTGGGGAGGGTCTTCAGGAGGAATTAATGAGGTCAGACTCCAGTAAATGAGTGAAGTTGCTGGTGGCTACCTGGAGACAACAGTCAATGGTGGGCTAGGCCAGTTCCAGGATGTTACTGTTGAGGATTAAGGGTGGGGGCTAGCTGGATAATGGAGGGCCAAGCTAGTAACAAAAGTTTGGGCAGAGTCCCAATGAAAGGCTTATGGCCTCAGGGAAATGCCTCATCAAATGGGAAAATTCAATCAGAGTTCAAGGGGGTTCCCAGAGCCTGTACCTTATGACAAGGACTGTTGCTGTCATATAGCCAACACACAGCAGTGCATAAACATAATGAATGCTCATTGAGTGACTTATCAATTGATTATAGTTCACTAAAATCCCCAGGTCTTTTCATAGAGAGGGTTCTATCATGCCTATCCAGTCTAATATTTTTAAAGTTAATTTCTGAAAATCGGTTATAGGATTTTTGTATTTTTCTCTGTTAACGTCATATACAAATGCTATCCCAATCAGTCTAGGTCATGTAAATTCTTTTTTTTTTGGTCTTCTAACTTATGTCATCTAATTTAAGAGCTTTTCTTCCCAGGTGTGTGTCATCTACAAATGTGATAAATATTACATATATATATATATATATATATATATATATACACATATATATATACACACACACACACACAAATAAAACTCTAAATTCAAGTCCAAATATGCTATAAACATGACATATATTTGATCTGATATATATGACATTCATGGCATTTATCTTAATCTAAATGGAAAATAAACCAAAATGCAATTGTTGACCAGAAAAGGGCCAAGACATTACACTTAGAGACCTCTTTTCCAGTTGACAGTGACTGAATGATCTTCAGGTTCTGTCATTCAACCAACTTCAATTTTGCTTTAATTGTATTATCATTTATTCTACATCTGTCCAAATTGTCCAGAAGGACAGCATGAAATATTCTAACAATTGCTTTTCTGAAATGGAGGTGAACTTTGGTAATAACATTCTTCAATCTACCTTTTCATTGAAGACATAGAATTTTATTGAGCTACTTGAGGCATGGAGGATTTCTATGACTTGTGATGTTCACATGTCTAATAAATGTCAGAGCCTAGCTTTGAATCTAGGTCTTCCCAAGATCAAGATGAGCACTTTATGCACTATTGTCCCACTACCTTTTATCAGTGTCATAATAACAGGTAATCTTGCAAAAAAATAAAATAAAATAAGGGGAGTGTGGCATATGATCTGTTCTTGATGAAGCAATACTACCTACCACCCTTACTGATCACTGCTTCACTTTGTAAGAAGTTCACAAACCATTGCTTTACTACCACATTCTAGATTTTTCTAGAAACCAAACTTGATGTCACAGGCTTATAATTTTCAAATTTAATTCTCTTACATTTTTGAAAATCAGAATATTTGTCTTTCTATAGTTCTTTCTTATGCTTCATGGTATTAACTCACATTTGCAAAGTACTTTCCTCACCTTAAATATGTACAATGGGGCTTTCATACAAATGCACACACACACACACACACACACACACACACCAGCTAAGATGAAGGCTCCCATGTGGGAGATGTCAGTGATCTGCTTTGGGGAGAAGACATCCTGCATTTTTCTGCCATGTGGGTGGGAGGATCCTCTTTTCTTGACTGGGCAGTCAGAACTGCCTGAATCTTTACATTTACCTGAACAATATATAGTTACTCTCTCTCTTTCTGGTAGCAGTCCAGGGGTGAAGGTCTTATTCATTCCTTGTGTGTTACCATAAAGTAATTAGGGAAGGGCTTGAGAACTTCTTCCCATTCTTCTAGGCCAGGCAGCCCCAAGAAATAGACTTAGGATTTTGGTCTCTTTTGTTTGTCTTGTTCAGTCTTAAATACAAGGGAAAAGTCCCTAAACCCTAGAACTAGAGCCATGGATTCATTGAATTCTAGGCATTTGCAAGGAATCACTAAGGAGCCTAGGCCCTGCAATGAAAGCCCAAAATGAGTTTTGGACTTAGAATTTAATGGGACTGATGTTATATAGGGACTGAGTTAAATTGTGAACCTAACCTTCTCTCATCCCCTGAGACAGGAATTACTGCCCCCAATCGTGTCTGTTCATGCTATACTTTTGAAGTAAATATATCTTTGTAAAATGTAACTTATTAAGGGGTTAAATATAGCTCTGGTGCTGGAATCTAGAATTGTGGGAAAACAATGGGGAAAGAGAAAAGAGACTACTCCAAATTTTTAAGGGTAAAAGAGAGCTCTGAAGAAAATGAGAAATATAAAACATCTGGCCATACAGCAGTGGGAGACAGAGTAATCCCTGTTACACATGTAATGTTTCTTGTGAAAGTATTATTGTTACTATTTTGCAGTGAGAAAACTGGGCCTCTGAAGTGCTAAGTTATTTATCTATAATAACACAGTTTGGTTGTTGTCCTTTGTTCTTAAAGAGGATCGAAATGATATTACTATCTTGGAGTCAAGGTACAATGTGTCCAACTGTGACATATCAGACCAACACAAGCTTGGAAGGCCCTACAACAGGTCCATATGAACCTGTGGAATGGAGATCTCTCTAAATTTGCATATGTCACATTTCTTTCGAGCTTCTGCAATTCTGCTTCACTCATAGAGCACAGTGCCTTCTTTGATGTGGGCATGCCATGCTGGACAGTCCTTTGAATTGTCTCTCATGTCATGCAGTCAATTGCAAAATTCTTCAGAGAGTCCTTGTATTATTTCTTCTGACCACAATGTGAGTGCCTATCTTGTGTGGGTTCTCTGTAAAATAATCTTTTAGGTAAATGTAAATTTGGTATTCAAATTATGTGGTCAGACCATCAGAGTTGTGCTCTCTACAATAGAGTTTGAAGGCTTGGAAGTTTAATCTAAGAAAGGACCTAGGTGTCCAGTATTTATCTTGCCAGGTGATCTTTAGAATCTTTCTAAGATAATGCAAATGAAAGAAATTCTGTTTTATGGAATGGATCTGATACACTGTCCAGGATTCTGAGACATACAACAATGAGGTCCGTATAATAGCTCTGTAGACCTTTAGTTTGGTAAGTAGGCTGATACCTCTCCTCTCTCATACTTTCCTTTGGTGCCTCCCAAACACTAAATTATATCTAGCAATATGTATGTCAACCTTATCATCTATGTGGATCTCCCCGGAAAGTATATTGCAAAATAAATTAACTTATTCATAGTATTCAAAATTTCTCCATTTGTCATAACCAATCATTCCAGGTATGGGTGATTTGCTAGCTGGTGAAGAACCTGGATTTTCTTGCATGTTGTTAGGCTAAAATTAGCGGAAGCAGCAGAGAATTGATCCTACAGTCTCAGAGACTGCATTAAGTGCACAAGAATTTGTGAATAAAACATCATGCACCAACTCTCCCTCCACTTTAGTCTTGGTTGGTAGCCTTTTTAAGTTAAATAATTTACCATCAGTGAGGTAGCACACCTTGATGCCATTTTCATCTTCATTGAAGACATCTGACAGTGCTGCTGAAAACAACATGCTAAAAAACATAGAAGCAAGCTCAAAGCCTTGCTTCACTCCATTGGTGGCTGTGAAAATGCGAGAGCATTGACCATTATCCAGAACCAGGCAAGCATGTTATCATGAAATTGACATTTAATACTGTTGAGCTTTTCTGGGCAACCAAATTTTGACATATTTTCCACAAACCTTTATGACTGACAGTATCAAAGCCCTTAGTTAAATCAACAAATATTGTGTGAAGATCTCTGTTCTGCTCCCACCATTTCTTCTGGAGCTGTTGGGCAGCAAACACCATATTGACCATTTCTTGGTCCTTTCTGAAGCCACACTGGTTCTCAAATAGATGACCATCTTGCAGGTGAAGGATCAGCCTATTAAGGAGGACTCTGACAAGAATCTTGCCTGCAATGATTAAAAGAAAGACAGCCCCTCCCTGAACCCCACCCCCCATGATGGTCACAGCACAGTCCATTTCCTTTTCCTTTATAGAGAAGGCAATGGAGGCATTCTTGAACTCCTGAGGAATAACCTTTTCTTGCCATATTACCCAGAAAATTTCAGCCAGTTTTTGGATGAACAGTGGACTCCCTGCCTTGTAAATATCACTTGGAATAGAATCAGTATGAGGTGTTTTGCTGCATAAAAGGAGCCTAATGATATTCAGAACCTCTTCTTCAGTTGGAAGTTTGGTTTGAGGGGGGCTGACTTCAACCTGAGGTATATGGTCACTGTCTTCAGCATCAGTTGATGATCGTTTGTTGAGAATGCTATAGGAGTGTTTAGCCCATCTCTCTAGTTTCATGTTCTTCACACTAATCAGTGTGGCTCCATCAGCACTGAGTATATTGTGATGAACCATAAGTCTTTGGTTCATAAACTGCCTCCAGGGCATCATAAAAGCCCTTTGAATTGTGACTAAGCATAAAAGTGAATTTCATCTGCCTTCTTACTGACTCAATAATCCTGCATCTCTGTAAGTTTCACCTGCATTGTACTTTTTTTTTTAAAGCAAAAGTAACTTGCTCAAGGTTACATGGCCAGTTATTTCTGGGTGTGGTGCTAAGTATCTGAGCCCGGATTTGATCCCCAGGTCATCCTGACACTGGAGCCGGTGCTCTTACTGAGCCACCTGGCCACCCCTAAGCAATTGGGGTTAAGTAACTTGCTCAAGGTTACACAGCCAGGTGTTTCCAGGTGGGTGCTAAGTGTCTGAGCTGGGATTCGATCCCTAGGTGATCCCAACACTGGAGCCGGTGCTCCCACTTGCTGTGCTACCTGGCCTACCCTGCACTGTACTTTTGATGGAGTTAAGTGCTGCTGTCTCAGAGATGGACAAACTATCCTGCTGTTAAACCCTGTGGAATTCTTATTTTTTGTTTACAGCTTCTGAATTTCCCCATCATTTTCATCATACTAATCTTGATGTTTGTGAGCATTCTGGTTCAGATGAGCAATTGTAGTGCTCTACACTAAATTTCTGAAAGCTTCCCACTCTTTTTCTGCTCCACTGTTGCCAAGCACATGTTAACTTAGCTTTCCCTCCAAGTTAGCAATGAACTGGTCCCACTTCAAGTGTTCTGATTTGTCAACATTAAGTCTTCTGGTAGGCACTACTTTTATTAAATGTAAATATTTACCTTGAAGAGGATAAGTCTATGATCAGTACAGTACTCTGCACTACATATTGCCTTCGTCACTCTTACATCCTGTCTGTCTCTTCTCATTACAATGATATAGTTTACTAAATGCCAATGTTTATCATGAGAGTGCATCCATGAGGTTTTATTGTATATAGATAAACAGAAGACAGTGTTGATAATGAGGTCAAGTGATATACAGGGCTTCAGTAGTAAGTGACCATTGCTGTTGCTGTTTCTGACTCCATTCCTCCCAAGGACTCACTGCCATGTGTGGTAGTCTGTGCCCACTCTTGCATTAAAGTCACTCAGAATTACAAGCTTCTCCTATTTCAGCACATTAATGATGAGGGTTTCTAGGTCTTCATAAAATTTTTCTTTGACTTCATCAAGGTTCATCATGGGGAAAACATACACACTGATGATGGTGGCATGATTCTTTCCTGTGAGTGACAATTACCTTATCATAACTCTGTCATTAACTCCTTTTGGTAGGCATACAATCTTGTTGAATAGATTGTTTTTAATTACAAAAATACTATACTAGCTTCATGGTGTTTCACTTTGCTGAAGCCACTCCAGAAAGCCATGTCTTCAGCTTTGACTTTTGTAAGCTGACCTTCATTTGTAAACTTTGTTTCACTTAGGGCTGCTATGTGGATGTGATATCTGCTGAGTTCTCTCCAACAAAAGCTGTTCATCTTTCAGTTCTATTGAATTTCGTGTTGTTCATAAGTGTATGCACATTTTATGTACTGATGATGAGTGAAATGATCTTTGCAAAAGTTTATGTGTACTTTTTTATGTATTTTCACTGTAGGGTGAGAACCCCACCTCCCACAGTAAACAGGCCAGGCTTGGGTGAAGCAGCCAAATTTTAGGGAACTTTTCCTAGCCCCTTCCTCATACTAGGAGGTTACCAGTGCAGTCCTTAAACATGGTTGCTCATATACCCAGGGGGTTGCTGAATCTCACTGCTGCTTCCATGAGATGACCTATGACCTGGGCCACCTGTGTGAAGAGTTGTGATTATAGCTTCCAGTGTATCTGCACCTTCTGCTTCATCACTTACATGTTGTCACAGGATTTTGAGATGGGTAAAAATGGCAAAATGGTACAGATGATGTCTTTTGATTCATGCCTAAATTGGTTTTAAATTAGACTGAGTTGTGTTGGTTAGTTATTGGTCTCACTCTTTTCTGGGGTCATCAAAGTCATCAAAGTCCAGTGACAAGACAATGTTAAAATCAGTAGTGAAAGCTCAGGATGCAAGGGATGACCATGGTGTTTTGTGTGTCTAATCAAGCTTTAAGTGCTCTACAGTACCTGTTTTAGTCACCTTCATGGACATTGGAACACATTGTTCTCATCCACCCATTCCACTGGGGGAATCTTCACACACTTGGTGTAAGCATCCCTCTAACTCCGGAGATTTTTGAGACCCTTTGGTCACCCTCAACCCGGTTTAGCCTGTGTGCTGAAATGGTTTCCTGGGGTGTGGCCACTCATACTCTAGCTTCTTGGAGCCACAGGTGAGAGGTGGGTGAATTAGATGGACACCAAAGGTGGAAAGCACCTCCAAAAAGGGCTTGGCAGCCGTCACACCAGAGGCACTATTCTTCCCTGAACACACCCTACACCCCAATCACACACAGATAGAAAGTATCTAAAGCAGGATTCAAATCCAAATCGACTATATTCAAGTCTAGTTGCCTATCTTCTATGCCATTTTCACAGGACCTAAAAAATCATCTTCATAATTTCTCTTAGTATCCTGGGATATAGTGAGTCTTTGTCTAGTGGCATATAGTTATCAACAGCAACTAGGTGCTTTCATACTATCACTTCTGTCTTGAGTTTTTGCTTCCTATTGGCTGGGAATTATAAGGAAGAATCAGAGTGGGTCATCTTTTCCATCCAAGAGAACAAATTTAACCTACAGGCAAGTGACTAGATCAAGAAGTGTGGAAGAGAGGTTGTCTGGGATTGTGTTTCTAGCCCTCCAGCTCAGAACATGACTTTAGTACAGTCTCTTTGACCCAGACATTGGGATCCCAGACTCACCACATTAGCAAAGAACAGGGCCCCAGGGTTGTTTCTCTAATCTCACAGGGATGATGCATCCGGCCCCACTGAAAGAATTGCACATCATTTTTTTCCCCATTGGAATTGTTCTTTATGTCTAAAGAATTTCATTAATGAGAACTTTTCATCCCCCTCGAGGTTACTTCCCTTCTAGAATTTTAGGCCTTGATATCATATCTGTCATTTTTAAGATTCATTGAGGTCACCTTCCTCCAAGCGTGTTTTTTTTTTTAATCTTCATAGGACCTGCCAGAGTTTATGTTTTACTGGCAACATCTTTCACAATCATAACCAAAAATCACCTTCAAATCATGATGAGGCACCATAATGAGACTTTTTAAAGAAGTTTCTAAAATTAGTAGGTTATAGGAATATTTAGAAGTTCTATAAGTTGAAAATAAATAGATTATTGTACATGTGGTTGCTGGGATTGAGCAGTTTAAAAAGGATCCAGTAGGAAAATTTTAGAAATGAGTCAGTGTAGACTACACTAGACTGGTGGCTGATTGTAACAGGCAGACAATATCTTTATCTTGGTCAAGTTAATGAAACCTTAGCTTGGTTGACAAGAAATATAACTGACACTCTGAAAGTTGTCACAATCCTGTCAGGAGGTGACAGGAAACGGAGCAGATGACTGAATGACATGAAAAAACAGATTGATGATTTTAGAAGAAACATATCTTTCAGAATTTTTTTCTCCATAGTCAAGAATGTATTTATCAGATCATATTTTTGATGTTACATATAGAACTTGCTCTATTAGATATTACAAATCCATTTTATTTCTTATTTTTCTAATTCCCTTAGTAATAAGTATCTTAGATTAAAAAATAAAACATAATTATTTTTCTATATTTCTTTTGTATCTGGTTCACACCAATCCTCAAATAGCCCCTGGGGGCCCTGGTCAAGGATGTGGTAAAGCTGGCCCTATCACGGCAAATCAGGGTTTTATTTATTTATTTGCTGATAGTCTAGGCTTAAGACAGTGCTACTAATACAGGTTATTATTTCCATACTTTTTTTTTCTTCTATAGAGGTCATTTACCAACACACCACTGTATTGCTTTGTAAACATTCCTTGATCTCAGCAGGAGTGTAGTGGAAAGCTCAAGAAATAAACTCATTATGACACTATAGACCTAGCAACTATAGTTTACTGCTACTGCTAACTGGCTTTTATGTAACACTGTAAGGCTTAAAAATGCTTTACATCCATTATCTAGTTTTGAGCCTTACAACACCCCTGTACCTGATGGCAAGGGATTGAAGCAATTGTCTTCAATATGTTTATAAAGGATGATAAGAATGACTAATATTTGGGGTTTGGCCTTTGCCATGAAGGGAGGATTCCTTGCAATAACCTCCACTTTTTCACCCCTCCTCCAAAGTTTCTCTTACTTGCTTAAAGTTCTTTCATACTTGGGGTAATTTGCGTGATTTTGCTCTAGCCAATGGGGGAGGTAGTTGCAAAGCTGACTGACATGAATAGTGTTATCCACAGACTCAGTGGAAAATATTGACCATCCGATGGGAACACTGTTGGATCACACATAAATGAGACAGGGAAAAGGTGAATTGAATTGTCACCCTAATGCAGCTGGTTAAGAAGAGAAAGTTGTGTGGACTTCACTGCTACCTGAGTTTTTATCTTCCAAGGCTGTAACACTGTATGTCTCACAACAACCTCCTCTAGAATATATTGACTAGAATAGAAGCATATTAGAATGAGACCCAGAAGGTCACATTCCAAAAGAATTACATTTGGTATAGAGATTGTGGTTACAACAGTGGGAAGTGAATGACAGTTACAGATGACCTAGTTGCTATAGAGGACATGGTATGTGTGGGCAGCAGCTTTCTCTGGACAAGAGGTAGAGAGACATTGTATGAATGGGTATAGAGTAAAGAGAAAAGCAGTATGAGGACATTTTATACAATTACTACAATATTATTAAGGAGAAGATTTAAGAACTCAGATCAATACAATTACCAATAAAAACTACAAAAAAACTGATGATGAATCTTTCTTACCTCATGACAGAAAAGCAATGGACTTGGAGGTACAAAAATTAGACATTTTTAGAGACAACCAATATATGGATCTGTTTTGTTTAATTATGCTTATTTATAGAAGGGAGGGCTTTGGTTTTTGGTAGTGTTAATAATATGAATAATTATGATTTATTTAATTATAATAATTTAATAATAATTATGATTTATTTAAATAATATGAATTAATAATAACACTTTTGGTATTGTTAATAATATGAAAAAAAGAGAAAAGTGTCAATGTCATATTTTTTAAATATATGAAAGTGATCAATGCAAAATTCAGAAGCAGAGGTCAAAGAGGTCATTGATGGTAGTATCATAATCCACATATTATATACTAAAAAAATCAAGCTGAATATAATTGATATCCATGTATAATTCTTTTTGTTTTTTTTTAATATAAAATGCTCACATTTGTTGATGTGTTCAAGTACATAATAGAAAAAAATGAAATCAAGGTAAAGACAACAATAAAAAAAATTGCCTGGAGTGTATACCATATAGAATTCAAGGCATTTCCACTTCATTAGTGCTTCAGCCTTATCATAGTTCCTCATCATTTCAGTCCTGGACATTCTCAAACTCAAATCCTTATTTCCTACTGGAGACTTCCATCTGAATGTCCCATGAGCACTTCAACTGCAACATGTCTAAAACTGATTTCAACATTTCCCCTCCAAAAACATGGACTTCTCCCTAACTTCTCTATTTCTGTTAAAGGCTTCACCAATTTCCAGTGTTTTAGATTCAAGATATTGCCCTCATCTTCAACTTGTCCTATTTGCTCACCTCATCCAGTCAATTCACGCCCCTATAATGTCTTTCTCTTCTGTTTTCTCCTCTCTACTTCCACTATAACATCCCTGGTTCAGACCTTAATTTCATTCAAACTTTCATAATTAATTTCAAACGCTTCTTTCTGTCTCTATTCTACCCCTTGTCCTTCCTACTGTTACCTGAATAACCATTCAAATCTACTGTTATATTTCTGTTCTACTCAAAACCCCTCTATTATGTCCTTAGCTCATAGTGAATAATAAATACCTGAATCTAACATTTGAAAGTCTTCCACAATTTCATCCCTACCTACATTCTTCATCTTGTTTTATTTGATTCCCCCTTGTGTGCCATAAGTTCTGTCAAATTGGACCACTCTCTATCCCTCAACCATGTACTGTTCATTCCTATAGTGTTGCCTTAACTCACCCCTACCTCTTAGAATGGACAGTGTGTGTTCTTCAAGGATTGACTGTGTTAAGATCAGAGATTCTCATTATCAAGAGAATGATTACCAGATGGTGAATGTTTTGGAGACATAAGCTCACGAAGATCATTTTATTTATTTATTTATTTATTTTTGCCTTTTGGAAAGCAGTTGGGGTTAAGTAACTTGCCCAAGGTTACACGGCTAGTTTTTTTTTTTTTTTAATGTTGGTGTTAAGTGTCTGAGGCCGGAACCAAACTCGGGTCCTCCTAACTCCAAGGCTTTACTCACTTCACCACCTAGCAGCCCCTACATGAAGATCATTTATTAAGGCAAAGAGGAGTTACAGTCTGATAAAACTGTAGCCATTTTTATAAGTCAATCCCAGAAGTCTATGCATGTCCAGGCCATTCTTACCTCCTCTAGGGGTGGTATTTAGCCAGAAATTGCAAGAATTATCAATGTTTTCATGTGCTTTTCTTTTAAAATATCAGGGGAAAATCTATAAATACAAAGGAAATGAAAAACCTCTTAGTATAAGTTTGAGAACAGAATAAATTAATAAGTTTTATGCAATATTAGTTTACTCATTTGAGGGGATACATAATGAGACAGTTTTATTATTCCTTGACCTTTAGAGAATTGCATTTGTCAACTTCTCCCTCTAAGATATTGTGACTCAGAAAATGTCTTTTTTCCCATGAATATTAAAAAGATGCTGTTTTAGTTTCCACTACTGAGTGTAACTTCTGACACAACTATTCATTACATCATGTAAGATGTGAACTTGTCTTTTATTTGATTGTACTTGCCATTGTGATAAAGTATAGATTTAGAGGAAATTTTAAAATGTAAAACAGAATAAGGGAATCAACAAATAAAAATTAAGGATACAATCCTAATTGAAAGAAAATTAAAAAAAAAAAAAACAACCCAAGCTTGAGATGGTAAAACCAAGATCATAAGGAAAGAACTGGATTTTTTATTTGTTCTTGCTTTTTGAATTTGACTCTGCCAGAGACAAATTGTGCCCCTTTGGACAAATTATTATTTTTTCACCCTTAATTCTTACAACTATAGGAAGATAAAATGCTACTAACTCCTAAGACATAAGGTGATCTATATGCCTTAAAAACTAACATATGAACACAAGGTCAGGGTCCAAAGGAAATTTTGAGAAGTGACATTTTTAGAAGACCTTCACTTTTGGATGCAACAACTATGTGTCTGCATATGAAGGAAAATAGGACTGACCATAGATTTAGAATGGCAAAGGAACCTGAGAGGTCATTAGATCCATCCTCTGTCATTTTACAGATGAAGAAACAGGTTATAAGAACTGAACTGACTTGTCCATCATCTCATAGCTGCTAAGTTTCTAGGGTGCATTTGAACCCTGGTTTTCCTGACACCAAATTTAATCCTCTATTACTTACACTGTATTGACTATTTTCTGGTTCCCATTCACAAATATGGAAAGTCAAGTGAAATTTTTTTGTTTATTGTGAACTGTTGTGAGTTGATAGGTTTCTCCCTAAACCTAAATGACACGGGCAATTTAGATAATTTTGGAAGAATGTTACCATGTAAATTTATAGTCGTTATTCAATCTAAAAATAAATTAAACAATGCTCATTTAGTCCAGAGAATGGATCTCAAAGGCAATATCTGCATAGTAATAAGACAGATTAGCACTCATGGTTCAAGATACACCAAGATCACTGTAGTAGTTAAATGCAAAATAATGGCCAATATCCTTGAGGGGATATATTCTTTACCCCCTTCTTCCATTCACTATTTTCTGCAATGTCCCTCCTGTACAGAAAGAAAAGGGAGAATCAGGCTTATCTATTTTAAGATGCCTGGATAAAAATCTAAACAATGAATTGTGTTTGTTATCAATGTTTTCCATGGTGCTTTTATGCATTTTCTTACATTGGTACTCTGTGGGCTGAGGCTTCCCATGTATATACATTTTTAAATTGGTCCTCTGCATCAACCATTTGCTTGAACTCACTTTTAATCAACAAGAGAATAAACAATTGGCACAGAAATAAAAGCAGCAGACACATTGTCTCCTGCAGATCATGATTTACCATTTTGTGTAAAATGTTTAACAGTGAATAATTTCATTGGTTTATATATAAACTCATGCCATGAAATGGATGTTCATGTTTTCTGAAATAGGTCTCCTAAGGAAGCCACTGAGAGAATTAGAAAAGTTTTATTAGTCAAGCTACACAGAGTTAAAGTGATAATTCAGTGGCAAAATGCCACAAAGACACTTTGAGGCTTAAATCATCCATACAGGCTGTCTTCATCTTAGACTTGTTCAATTCCCCTTTTTTGGTTTGGCCATCTGTAAATATCCTAGCCAGACATGTAATAATTTCATCTCTGTGGCATCTCAGCCAATTTTTTTTATTGCTTTCTCCAGAACTGGAATCTGACCATCCTGCATGCAGTATGGATAAACAATGGAAATAATTTATTTTTTTCTTATATTTTAATTTCTGAAGATGTAGGTTATAGTAATGGGAAGCTAGATGGTAGAATGTTGGGCCTCAAGTCAGGAAGATGAGTCTTCCTAATTTCACATCTGGCCTCAGACACTTACTAGCTGTGTGACTAACTAGCTGTGTGATACTCACTGACTAGCAGTGATTGCCTACAGCTACAATGGTCTACACTAAAAAGGTGTATATTATGATTAAAATGGTTTAATCTTGATCCCTTCTGGATATTCAAAGCAGGTCATTATCTTGTAAAAGTAGCTTCTGTTAGAAAAATCTTGATTACACCTGTCTTGGCACTTAAGGGCAGCTGGGGAGCACAGTTCATAAAGCACCCACCTCAGAATCTGGAAGACTCATCTCCATGAGTTCAAATATGACCTCAAATGCTGTGTGACCTTGGGCAACTCACTTAACCCTATTTGCCCCAGTTCCTCATCTATACAATGAACTGGAGAAGGAAATGACAAGCCACTAGGGTATCTTTGCAAGGAAAACCTCAAATTTGGTCACCAAGAATCAGACACAACTGAAAAATGACTGAAAAACAAAAAAATCCCAGCTGCCTGGAACGATTTGAAGTAGCCTAAATCCTACATACTCATTCAATATAAAAGATGAAGAGTTTTCCTTTGTCCTAAATGATGTTTGATACAAATTAGACTCACTTTTGTTGCATAATTTTAATTTTGAATTAAACATTTTCAAATTGTTTTCTAAAAAATTATACTAAAATTTACCTTAGTTTTTGTAAAAAAAAATTCTACCACAGCTTTTCCTCAATAAGCAGTAAACTGTTGTTATTTTTGAGTCAGGGTAATATTTTATTAATGGACCAAATCATAAGAGAACTTAAGTGAATAAATGGAAAGATTCAGATTTGCATTGGTCACAATCATTAATCTCATTGTTTAATATATAGGTTAATCAGATGATATAAGAATGGGAGTGACTGTTCTAACCAGGTGCATACAGTGGTGTCAGTATTTTCTTGAGCCTTCATGAACTTCAATGAATCATAATGCCCATGTGTTTTTGTCCTGTCCTGTTTGGGCAGTGCATTTACTTACAAACAGAATTCATCTTAGATTGGCCCAATATGTGACATTGCAGGAAGGCAAGTACAATAATGGTCATTTGTATTTTTGATCAGTAAGTCACACCTTTGATCCCACATGTGAATTTTCTATTGAATTGGTTTTTTTTTTTCCTTTGGGTTGCTTCATACTTTTGAATGGATTTAACGCAATGTGACCTATCATATACCATGTATAAAAGCATGAGGATACAACCCTCTATACCAATAAGACATGTAAGTCATCGGATATGCTGGCCAGAGAAATAATCAAATATTTTAAAAGAAAACCCAATATATGAACTTTCCGTATACAATCAAAGGTTATCACTATTGGAATGATCCAAAGGTAGAATTTATGTTTGCCAAATATGGCCATAACAAACTTCCACATTATTTGAGATGGAACATCTGACACCAACCTCACTGAACAGATGGTGTTAATAGTTCATTTTGTTGCACTTAATAATAACGACTCTGCTGAAGTGTAGTTTCATGAACACTTTACACCAACCTATTCCACTGGGTTTCAACTACCAGAAACAAGCTGCCTATTTAAGACATATGAGGCCAAAGCTGTAACAATGATGTACTAAAAGAAGAATGAACACGACATCTTGCCTTGAACTTTCATTTTTTAGTGGCTAGAGGAATTAGTAGTTCAGCTGATTTCTTATTCAAGTTGCAATGCAGTTGTGAGAAGTTCCTTAATTTATTGATGTAATTCAGTGCATCCTTTATTGCAGATTTTTTATTTGCTTCCAGGTGGCATCAAGCTAATCTGAAATTCTTGCATGATTTAGGTGACCATTATCTTTGTGGCCATTATAGCAGGAAGGCTAGGTAGATTTTGTATTTTCATTCCAATATCTTATACATTATTTTTCAGTTAAGTCAGAGGGGACCCACTATATTTTTTGAAAATTTCCAATATGGTTTTGATAAAATAGGCCCCACCAGTGAACTCATTTAACTGGATAAATCCTTGGTTTACCTTGTCAGTTTACCTTTCTGTGGCTCAAAAGACTTTAGAAAGCTTGTTGTGCCTTCCCCAGTCAAGTCTCAAAGTTACTATATCATTTACCAGAGGTTGAATGCCATGATCAATGCAGGAGCAAGTTGAGGCAGACTAGTTTAGAAACAATGAATCCAAGTAGAGGATAGAAAGAAAGAACTGGCACCATTATTGAACACAGGTCTGAGGTAGTATCTGGAAATAGCAAAGCTCTCTAGATCCTATGGTTTTAGTGGTCCGAAGGAAGAAGGAAAACTATGTTTTGATATCTTCTGGGGAATTAATTATTTGTTTCAAAATTCAATGAATGAAGCATATCTGCTCAACCCTACCTCTACCTCCATAATTAACCTCTTTTGGAGTTGTGGTTGCTGTTCGTTCCTCATTTTCAAAGAGGACCAATGACATCACAGCATGATGTCTTGATTGGGTGTGAATTGGATTTAAATGAGGCACAGTTGCACAAAGTTGTCAATCTCACTCTTTCTTCCAATCATTGAAGTCCAGTGGGAAGACCAGAGTCAGGATGACTGGTGATGGCCTGGAATGCAATATATAACCTTGCTATTTTCATTATCTGACTGACCAACCTCTAAGCAATTCACAATGACTGCTTCAGTTGTCTCCATTTATATATTCTTCATAATATATATTTATATATTCATTTATATATTCTTCATAATAAAAGAATATTATGAAAGAATATTCTTTCATAAGAACATGAAACAAATTGTTCTTACCCATCTATTCTGCTAGGTGAGGTCTTCACATGCTTGGGGTAGACACTACCCTAATTCACCATGTGAGTTTAAGGCCAATGGTTACCCTCAAGCTGGTTTAGGTAATTTGCTGGGGTGGTTTTACCAGGGTGTGGTCGCTGTAAATCCTGCATCTTCTTGAAGCCACAAGTGAGAGTTGGGAGACAGGTAGACATAAAAGGTGAAAGAGCAGCTCTGAAAAGGGCTTGGCAAGCCCTAACACCAGAGGTGCTGGACCTCCCTGAACACCTGACTTGCTCCTCATTCTATGTATAAAGAAATCAAATCTAGTTTTGGCATTGTCCATATCACATGTCAGTACTACTGCTTTGAGTCTCAGCCCCTAACCTTATTTCTGTCACTTTTGCCTTCTGAAGATTAGATAAGGAAAGTGTACATGGAGGCACTGACAAAAGCCTCCAGAGGTATGGTAGGCAACTTTTAACAATCAGATCTTGGGGTGGGGTTGTATATACCACTTACTTTTAAAGTTTAATCTGCATTTTTTTGAGGCAATGGGGATTAAGTAATTTGCCTAGGATAATACAGCTAGTGTCTAAAGCCAGATTTGAAGTCAGGTCTTCCTGACTCCAGAACCAGTGCTCTATCCACTGTACCATCTAGCTGCCCCTCTAATCTGCATTATTGACATTTTTTCTATTGCTTTCCTAAGGATAGATAATTAACACAACAATAAATCAAGCCCTGATTTATAGTTTTTGCCAATTCCTGAAGTGTAGTGTCCACACTAAAAATGTAGTCACCAGGAGGTGACTCATTCATGAGCCAGGAGGAAAGTGAGTATAAAACAGCTCAAGAATGCGATTGGTTAATCCAGCTTCAGACACTTAACACTTACTAGCTGTGTGGACTTAGGCAAGTTACTTAACCTCAATTGCCCTGTATTCCCCCCTCCAAAAAGCAAAAAACAAAATATGATTGGTTATATCTCTTTTAACTGATCATTAAAAAAATAAACTAATATTGACTGTATAACTAATGAGATTCCCCCCCCCCCCAAAGATCTTTTGAAAATAAAATCAAGAACCAAGGGGCAAAATGTATTTTTCTGTTTTGTTGTTCAGTAGTCTACTTTGGACTCACAATCACTTTTTTAGGTTAATATCATAATACAGTCCTTGCACTTACACAGTAAATTTTCCAGAAGTACCAAAGTACTCCACAGATATAATCTCATTAATCTTCATAACATTTTTAGGAGGTAGATGACAGCTGTGATACACAGTTTATAGATTAGGAAAATGAAGGGAATATTCTAAGCAATATTCCTTGGGCTACAATGGCTATTTCTATGCTGGTAGGGTTAAATTATCTTTTTGGAGTATACGTATGTTAGATGTGGTGTCCACATCTCTGGCAGCTTCCCTCAAATTTCCAATACAGAACACCGGAATTTTCTTTAAACTAGTTATGGAAAAACCAGCACCAATTTCAGGAACAAAGAACAGTCATACTTCAGCCATGCCCTTATTATCTGTCACAATTAAAACTTTAAATATTTCAGAACTGAAGTTATTTAGGGAGCTAAAAAAATCAAACTTTTGAATCAAATATATCATTTAAATGGAAACCTATGAAGATTTTTAAAAGTATGAATATTTCATTTAACTAATTATCCACAAAGTAGGTACATATAAATAAAAATGCTTAAAAGAATTACATTAAAAAATATAAACCTGTTATTTTCAGTTTGTGTATGACATGCTTTGATAGATCTGGGCTCTCATTGAAATAGTCATTCCCTTAAGTGATAGAGATTGCCAAACAACTATTTTGTTCTGTTTGTACCAGTTGTAGATTGCAACCTGTTATGACTAGTGGTGATTTACAAGTTAAAGGTGACATAGAAGTTATCATGAAGGATATACATTTATGAACAAAAATGTTGTGCTAGTCATATAGCATGATTAAGGCATGGACACCCTGAGGGTTATACTTGTATCCCAAAATGGTAAAAAAAAAACTGATGGAACCCTCTAATGCATGAAATGAATCCTCCCTGGGAGATTTGCAGAAAAACATTTTCCCAGGATGCTTTTCATTCTGGAAAAATATGGATAAGTGGCAATCTGAGGTTATGGTTCCATTGAACAAAATATTATTTATTTATGCCAACTTAGAAAAAAATTGCTATGTGTCATTCTTGGGATTCAGCAGATCCCCAAAGTTTTTTTTTGTGTTTTTTTTATACTATACTAACTATATATTACAACATTGTTACTGAACCAGCAGTACGTGATCCTCTTGCATTGATTTGGAAAAATTCTGAAGCTGCCTTATAACCCCATCTGAGAAAACATAAGCATACCAAATAATGAATTGATTCCTTAAAGTACAAATTGTGGTTTTGCCAATAATTTATATGCTGGAAATGTATTACCTTGGAAATAGAGCATATTTTATATTTCCTAAATTGGAGTTTTCTTTCTTTATTCTTAGTGGCAGAAAAGAGAGTTGAATTCAAATGAATAAATTAAAAACCTAAGGTTCATCCATCTTTGCCTTCAGAATTCCATTACTCAGCTACTGAACATATTTTTGGTTTGTAAGATAATCAAGTTTGCCTACAATTGGTGCAAGTATGATGATGACACATTTCTTTACATATGCCACTGACTTGCTTCTGTAATGCTTTGAAAGACTTAGAGGAAGACTGAGCTGACCTCCATATTTCCATTTGTCAATAATTTGCCAATAACTCAGCATGCATTGGCTTAATGAGTTTCCTTTTCAAAGAAGTTTGATGGAGAACTAAATCACCAGATGGCTGGTTAAGTAAAAGCTGTCTGTGTGATTAAAGTCCAGAACAAGGAACACAACAAAGGGGAGAATTGTGTGCTCTGAGCAGGCAAGCAGATGTGGGACAATCAAGAATCCTTTTCCATTGTGAATGTTCAGGTCAGATTCCAGAAGCTAGGATGGAGGCAAATTACATTTAAGAAATCAGTACAACTATACAATAGAACCATTTATAACATTGTTAGAAATTATCAAAATGATGATTTCTATGTCTTGACCTATACAAGTTTCCTACTAATGAAGAATATTTTCTACCATTTTAGTTTCTTACAAATGCATTTAGGATGGTGAGGTTTAAAGATACATTTATCAATTAATAAGACCAGTGCCGACTAGTTCATAATATTCAGTCACCCAGCAATAAATGTATATTTAAGGAGCACAAATGTTGTCTACTGCAGGAGACACAAGATATTATAGAGTACTTACCAAACACTGCAGGATCATTACCTCTTTTTGAAGTCTGGCAAAGAAAAAATTAGACCAATAGAGAAAAGATAGAAAACATGCACAACCACAGTAAACTCAGAACTTTAGTGGTAGGGAAGCATGGTATTTCTGAAAATTCAACAGAGTTGATAATCTATAAAACAATTCTACTATGACTTCATGAAATGACTTTTCCCCTAGTACATTTAAAGAACAGAATAACATCTCGGACATCATAAAGTCCAAACTCTGAAGTCCAATTCCTTTCTCCCAGTCTTCATATCACATATCTACCCTCTGCTTTAATAATACCTCTGTAATAAAGAATTCAGTACCTTATGAAGTAGCATATTCAATTTCTGGACAGCTCTAATTATTAGAAGTTTTTCTTTATGATAATCTAAATCATGTTTCTTATGACTTCTACTCCGGTCCTAGTTATACTTTTTAGGTCTAGGGGAACTAATCACTCTTTTTATAAAAAAAATCATTTATTTAGTTTTAGTTTTCAACATTCATTTCTACAAGATTTTGAATTCCAAATTTTCTCCCCACCTCTCGCCCCACCCCCACCCCAAGATGGCAAACTTTCCCCCAGTCTTACCTCTCATATATTCTCACTAGCTCTCCCCTTACCCCCTTCCTCCTTACTTTCTTATGGGGTAAGATGGATTTCTATACCCTATTGCCTGTATATCTTATTTCTTGGATGCATGTAATAACAACTTTTTAACATTTATTTTTAAAACTTTGAGTTCTAGAATCTCTCCCTTCTTCCCTCCTCACTCCCCCGCCTTGCAGAAGACAAGCAATTCATATAGGTTATACACTAATCACTTATAGATAAAAGCTCTTAAAATACTTGGTGAAGGTTATCACAGCTGTTCTTCTCTCCAGACTAATCATTACCAATGACTTCAATAGAAGTGGTTCTAGAGAGTGGAGATCATTGAATGCCAAGGAAAGGAATTTGAATGTACTCTGTAGGTCATAGGGAATCACTTAAATTTTTAAGTAGAGAAATGAGATAAGTTTATGCATTCTTGACAGCAGCATGAAGAACAGGTTAGAAGACAAAGATAAGAGGCAAGAAGGATTGTTAGGAGGTTTTGGCAATTGTTCAGGAGGCTGGTGAGAAATGTATGTATGAATGAAGGTGATAGCAGTAGAGATGGAGGATGGAATGGATGTGAAAAATGCTTTGGAATGGAATCAACAGAATAGAGTAAGTGATCTTCTCTTTCTCTATTATCTTTTTTTTTTCCTTTTTCATCCTTTGTGCCTCAAGCACAACCTTCTGCATAGAAACTTTCAGCTTTCCCTAACTGTGTTTCCTCCTTTCCAAACTACTTGGAATTGAACTATTTAGTCTGTTTTCAAGAGAAGATAGTGATCAACACTATCAAAGGCTGCATTGAGGACTGATGAAAGGCTGTTTTATTTGGCAGATAAGCAATCATTGGTAACTTTGGTGAGGAAAGAGGAGGTAGTGTGAGGTAGACAACTATTGAAGTCCCTAGGGATGAGAATGGAAGGTAGGAATGGTGCATGGACCTGAGGCTGCCACAAAGGCCTTGGAACAAGTCTAGGGGGAAAGATAGAAAACTGAAGGTTAGTGAATACATCTAGAATGGAAGTCAAGATATGGAACAGTAAACAGGTGGGGTAAAGAAGTATAGGAAAAGGGGAAAGAACATTTTTGTTCATAGGTGGAGTAGACAACAGAGCTAAACACAGAAAGGAGAGAAATATGGGGATGCATGGAGGAGAGAGACAAAGAGGAGATCAGGTAAGGAGAGAATGAGAGTGAGCATAAAGTAAGAGATAAGGTCCTCTGCAGAGACAGGAGACTAGTATATGAGGAGAAAGAGCATCCAGAAAAATGTTGTGTTGGATAGGACACAGACATGGAAAATTTAGAACTGCCATAAAGTTTATAAAAATATATAAATTGAAGACAATAAGAGAAGGAAGACAAAAAAGTACAGATAAAATTTCCATGCAAACAATCTGTATATACAACATGCAAACTTTGACATCCTCCTGTATATAGGATTGTATATAGGGATGTTGGTATGTGGAAGCACATACAGATGCTTCAAAATTTTTCTATTTGGTATCACATTTTTAGTCTGTATTTTCTTTTTGGAGGGGGGAAAGGCAAGGCAATTGGATTAAGTGACTTGCCCAAGGTCACACAGCTAGTAAGTGTGTCAAGTGTCTAAGGCTGGAATTGAACCCTGATCTTCCTGACTTCAGGGCTGGTGCTCTATTCACTCCACCACCTAGCTGCCCCTAGTCTGTATTTTAAGTAAAGTTTAGTTAGTAATTAAAAACTTTAGTTCAGCTTTAGTTTCTTTAATCTGATGTCTAAAATAGTATATTTTATGATTAAGTATTCAATAAAAGTTCACCTTAAAAATCTAAAATTCCTTGATTACTGTATCAGCAATGCCATATTCACAATGCCTATGGAGATTACAAATATGCTGATATAATTATCCATTACAAAATATGTCATGCTTGCCATATGGGGAAATAAACTAGAAAATTTATTAAGATACCAAAAGACTGAGTCCCAAAACCAGAAAGTGAAAGCCATCAGAGTAGTTATGATATTGGCACAGGTAGATAAAGTAGAAAGCACCCACATTTTCAAGCCTTTAAAACAGAACAGGCTACCTCAGGCAAAGGTCCTCCTCTCCCCACTCACAGCAACCCCCCAGCGTCCTGGAAGCTCGCTCCCAGCAGCTCCGGCCCCTGGCAGTCCTCAGCAGGAGTCCTTAGCAGAAAGTCCTTAGCAGTCCTAACTCAAAAAGGGCTTCGCGCTGCCACTGCCTCTGCTGCTGCTGCCGCCGTTGCCACCACCGCCAGCCACAGCAGGGACGCTAGCTTGGCTTCCGCTTCCTCTTGCTCCGCCCCTTCCTGCTACGTCAGCAAGCCCAACGGGGCATGGAAGATCTTTAAATCCCATAACCCTTACAATTACAAAAGGAATTTGCATACCTATGTTAAGAGATTGATTTTTCATCTTAAAAGAGAATTCACAAATTTTCCCTTCAAGTAGAAATCTTCTCTCCCATCCATTTAAAACAGTATTTGATTTACAAAAAAAAATTATTTCCACGTAATTTTTCAGGACAATAGTTACTGTTTGGACATGTTAGTATCTATATTTTTAGTGAGAGGTGTCAGAATATGAGAAGAATTGAGTGTATTCAGTTTGCATATTTCATATACACTGAATTTAAAAAGTTTTTATGTAGAAAATAGATTTGGAGGAGGGAGAACAATAATTTGTCTCATGGGGAAAAGCTATTTCAATATAAAGGAGGAACTTTTAGGAAGGAATCAGGCATTTCAGAGAATCAACATGGTAAGAATCATATAAAATGAATTAATAATAACCATAATTATAGTGCTTTATAATTGCTTTATAATGCTTTTCTTTAGAAGTGCTTAAAGTACTTCATTTAATCTCGTTTATCCTCATAATTTCCCTTTGAGGTAGGTTGTATTCAGTTTTGCATTTGGGAAATAAGGGAGGAAAGAGAAGTTAAGTAACTTAACTAACATAATCATTAGTCCACAGCAGAGCTGACTTGAAACTGAAATTAGTTCTTTAAGCTTCTGATGTTGGAAGACAGACTGTAAGAGACTGACTGGGAGTAAAAAATTGAAAGCAGTGTCTAGACCAATTCTCTGTACTGTGGGAGATGTAAAGATCTCTCTGGCAAGGTCTTTACTGTCAAAAAATTTATAATCTCTTATAGGAGATGCTTCAATAGGTTTGTGATCTCATCAATCAATTCTCTCTCTCTCTCTCTCTCTCTCTCTCTCTCTCTCTCTCTCTCTCTTCAAGGCTCCAGATTTCAGGATATCTACACTCTACTATGCTGTGCCTTTTGTCCATGCCCTTCATATGTCCTCTAAAAGGAGTTAACACAACATGCTGAATCCTTTCCTCTATAACATCTATAGATGTCAGTAAGTTTCCAAGCTATCCATCAATTATCTTAAAGAGATAAGAAGGCATCAAGATTGAGGTGTTTGGATCTGGATTTCTGGAGATGATGAGGCATGTAAACAAAGCTTCTAAGTGAATGTAGTAAACATTGGAATTCCAGGTAGAAACAGAGTAGAAGAGATCAAATGTTACAGTGAGAGTTATGTAGAAAAAGATATTATTCAGAGCTAATAAGAATTAGAATTGTCAGTGGACTTAAAGCAAGAGTAAATATAAAATTATCAAAGATATATACATGTACACATACATACATACATATATGCACACATATATTCACTACACAGTGTCATTTCATTATAATTATTAATTTTGTGGAATTTGCTGGATATTTATACAAGGGATTGAGAAAGTCCGAAGGAAGTAAATCCAGGAGAGCTTGAATCTATCTAATTCAGGAGATTTAACTAGTTTAAAAAATTAGAAAAGAAGAAAGTTACTTTAGTTTTATGTATTTTGATAAATCTCAAATAATCATTTTAACATTTACTTCATGTGATATTTTTCTTTCTCATTTGTTCACAGGGCAGATATAGAGATAGAATTTCAGTATTCTTATGACAATAACCTGTGATTTTGATGCTGTGGAATCTCTTTCCTCCAATCAAATCTTAAGAGTCTGAGTGAATTACTTATCTATGGTTTTATAGTCAGTAAGTGTCAGAGACTAGATTTTAACTTCAGTTTTCCTGATACTTAGTGTCTGACCCTCTATCCACTTTCACAATGCTTCTCAGTAGGCAATTTGGGGGCTAAGAAGATGACAGAATTTTCAAGCCATATACTTCCAATAGTAAAATGAAGTCTAAAGGGAACATTTGAATCTTTTTTTTTAAGTTATTTTTGTTTTGTTTTGTTTTTGATTGTCCCTCTTGGAATCTTTCCACATCTTTAACTTCATGTGAGTTCCCTTCCTGGAACATGTATGAAGAGATTTCCCTGTGTAATGTCTTGTTTTCTCAAATTCAATAAATCTAAAATGAAACTTAATATCTCCAGTCCACTTCCCTATTCTGATCCTTCAAGTTTTTCCTTCCTTCATATTTTCCTAATTCTATTGAGAGCTCCATTTTTGTCCCAGTTACCCAGGTTTATAACCTTGGAACTCATTTTGACTTTTCTCCTTTAAACTTACTGTCCCTCCAATTTCTAATTGGTTGCTAACTTCTATAGATCCTCTTTTCAGCATCTTGTATTTTCCTTCTTACTCCTTTACATAGTTAACAATCTAGGTCAGCCCCACATCACTTCTTCTCCAACCAATTGTAATTGACTCTTAATGGTCTCCCCATTCCCATTTTCTCTTCTTTCCAGAGATGTAATGTGGTACAATGGATTGAGAACTAAATTTGTAGTCAGAGGATATGTGTCTAAAACCTATCTCATCATTTACTACTTATGTAATCCTGGGCAAGTTATCTAATACCTCTGGGCAGCAGATTCTTCATCTGTAAAAAGAAAGGGGGTTGGACTAAATAACCTCTAATGGCCCTTTGAGCTCTAAATCTACAATACAATGATCTCTTTTCAATCAACTCTCTAAGCAGCTGCCAAAATTCTCTGGCACAGGTCAGGTCAGATCACTTTCTTGTTCAAAAATCTTCAGAGGAGTTCTATAGCCTCTAAGATAAAATGCAAATTTCTCAACCTGACATTTAAGGTCCTCTGCCATCCGGCTCCAGCCTACCTTTTAAAAAAATAGGTTTTTTTTTTCAATTAGCAAAATTCTGTTTTGTCTCTCCCCCCCTCTTTTACCCTAATTGGAAAAACAACAGCAACAAAGTCTTTGTTACAGACATTCATAGTCAAGGATAAGCAGATTTACACATGGACCATGGGCAATACATGTGTGCATACATGTATATACACATAGACATATTTGTGTGTGTTTGTGTGGATTTCTACTTCACCTTGAACCTATAAGTTTTTGTCAAATGTTGGATAGCATGCTTCATCCTTTGTTCTATGGAATTGACAAAATTGTTTGTCTTAATGATATTGTTGATATTGTGGAAATTGTTAAGCTGCTTTTGCTTACTTAACTCTGGAGAAATTCAGACAAATCTTTTCAGATTTCTCTGCAACTGCACTTTTTTCCTAATTTCTTACAGCATAATAGTATCCCATTACATTAATATACCATACTTTCTTCAGTCATTTCCTCATTGATTACTGCCCTCGCTTTAGTTTCCAGTTAGTCATTGGAATTAGCAATATTTTTGTACCTATGAGTCATTTTCCTCTTTCTTTAGTCTCTTTAGTGTATAAGTTTCATCTTAGGATCATCTAGCTTACCTTTCCACCCTAATCTTGTGTAATCACTTAATTCATAGAATCACCACCCTTCCTATAGTCTATATTCCAGCCAACCAAACTACTAGATGCCTACTAAATTCCACATTTCATCTTCAGCTCTAGACATTCCTCAATTATCCATCAATGTATAGAATATACTCCCTTAACAAAATATAGAATACTTATCTTCCATCAAATCTGAGCTAGTGTCACCTCCTCCAGAAAGCCTGCCTTGATTTTCCCAGTTGCTAAGCGGTCTCCTTCTCAATAGCTTGTGTGTAATATATGCTATAGCCCCTTCATGGACTACGAGCTCCATAGTTGTTTAATAAATATTTGCTTAATTCAACCACATTTTGATGACATTCCTTTAAACTTGATATTTTTCTTCCTTCTGACGTTCATGATAGTTGTACCTTTTGATCCAAAAGGAAAAAAAATATAGTAGTGCTAAGAAGTAAAACAAATTTATGCATAAAGCAACATGTACCTTTTTTTGGCAGTTGTATAATACAGTGCCTGGTGACACAGGAGAGATGACAGCTTTGCATTTTATTTCTGCAAGATAACTTATTGGAAGGGTGATTATGATGTTTCTTTTGTGGTGCTCATGAGTTGCTAACATCTTTTGAAAGATGGAAAAAATAATAATCACCCTTCACTGGAAATAGTGTTCTTGTTCTGTGAGAAACTTTTCCCATAAAAGCCCACATTTTTGGATTTGAATTAATGAGTACATCAGACTCAGCAGCAATCAATCTACTTGATTTCAAATCTAATAGGTATCAAGATAGATGCCAAACCTGACCTATCGAGGCAGAAATGATCACCTGACACTGCAGAAATGTAGGGAAAAAAGTCACGATATTAAAACTCAGGAGGCCTATTCTGTTGTCCCATCTCTCCCACTAACTTGCAGGGTGATCATTAACAATTTATTTGACCTTATGTATAAAATGAGAGGTCATAACAACTCACATATAGAGAAAGCTTTGAGGTTTGCAAAAATGCTTTCCATGCATTATTTCATTTGTTTCACCCCATCATGACATGTTATTTTCTTTAAGAATTAATAATGGAAGGCAGAGCCAAGATGGCAAAGAAAAGGCAGGGACTTACCAGAGATCTCCTCAAACCCTTCCAAATATATATAAATAATGATTTTAAACAAATTCTAGAGAGTCTGAACACACAAAAAGATGGAGTGAAACAATTTTCTAGCCCAAGACAACTTAGAGGATTGGCAGGAAACATCTGTTTCACCAGAGTGAGAGAGGGGCGAAGTCCAGTGCAGACTGTACCAATGTACACCTGCCCCCAACAAACCAGAAGCAGGCCTCAGGGTAACTGAATCAGTGGCTGAAATGACCACATATCAGTGGTTTCCAGGCCCCTCAGCCCACAAACTCCAAAGATAACTTAGAAGGTTAGCAGGAAAGGTCTTTCACACCTGGGTAATAGTGGAGCACAGTCTAGTATGGGCAGTGCTGAAGCAGACCTAGACCCAGGAAAGCAGCAGCAAGCCTTGGAAGCCTTTGAATCAGCAGTGGCAGCAACTGCTTCTGGAGTTCTCAGCCCACATATGGAAAGGGGGTTGAACAACTTGTTAGGAAGAGATTTCCAGGGTCTCTTTGCTAGCACTGGGGACAGGACTCTGTTGCTTTGTCCATGCACAGATCCAGGTCACAGTACTAGGTGGCAATCCCAAAGTGAGGAGGAGCATTAGCACACCAGAGCTTGCAAACTCAGTGGAGTTCCAGGGCATAAAACAAGTGTTTGTAGTCACTCACAGACCAGAGCACAGGCCAGGAAAGTAGCAAACACTTCTCCTTAAATCATTCCAGCTTGAAAGAAAAACTTATAGAAAAAAACTTATACATCCCTATAAGTATCTCTGAAAACAGCTGCACAAAACCCCAAAGTTTGGAATAGTTCACCTTACCCTGGAAGCAGAACTCTACTTTAACAAAGAGTCATTTAACTTCCTCTATTTAACAAAGAGTCAAAAGTCAAGTAATAGGTTGGGAAAATGAACAAGCAGCAGAAAAAAAAATTCTGATGATAGAAAGTTACTATGGTAATAAGGAAGATCAAAACAAACACTCAGAAGAAAATCAAATCAAAGCTCCTATGTCTAAAGCTTCCAAGAAAAATTTGAATTGGTCTCACTCAATGGAAGAACTCAAAAGGAATTTTGATAATCAAGTTAGAGAAGTAGAGGAAAAAATTGGGAAGATAAATGAGAGTGATGAAAGAAAATCGTGAAAAACAAGACAAACATTTGGTATAGGAGACACAAAAAATTACTGGAAAAAAATAAGAGCTTAAAAAATAGACGGGGTAAAATGGCGAAAGAGGTCCAAAAAGGCAATGAGAAGAAAAAGTAGAGTAGGCCAAATGGGAACAGATATATAAAAATTCACTGAAGGAGAAAAAAAAAACTTAAAAAAGTAGAATTGGCCAAATGCAAAAGGAAGTTCAAAAGCTCACTAAAGAAAATAATTCCTTAAAAATTAGAACTGAGCAAACTGAAGGTAATGACTATGAAATGTCAAGAAACAAGGAAACAAAACTGAAACAATGATAAAATAGAAGACAATGTGAAATATCTCATGGGAATAAACAACTGACCTGAAAAAATAGACATAGGGAAGCTATGATAAAAAAAATGTGTCTAGACATCATCTTTCAAGAAATTGTCAAGGAAAACTGCCCTGAAATTATAAAACCAGAGGGTCAAATAGAAATGGGAAGAATCTACTGATCACCTCCTAAAAGAGACCCCAAAATAGATACTCCCAGGAATATTTATAGCCAAATTCAAGACCTCCCAGGTCAAGGAAAAAATATTGCAAACAGTCAGGAAAAAAGAATTTAGACTTGATGGTGCCATAGTCAGAATAACACAAGATTTAGTAGCTTCTACAATAAAGGACCAGAGGGCTTGGAACATGATATCCAGGGAAAGGGAGCTGGGATTACAACCAAGAATCACCTATTCAGCAAAACTGAGCATAATCATTTAGTGGAAAAATGGATATTCAATGAAATAGATGACTTTCAGGCATTTTTGATGAAAAGACCAAAGCTGATTAGAAAATTTGACTTTCAAATATAAGATTCAAGAGAAGTATAAAAAGATAAACAGAAAGGGGAAATAATAAGTGACATAATAAGACTAAACTGTTTACATTCCTACATGAGAAGATGATGCTTGTAAGTCATAAGAACTTTTTCATTATTAGGACAAATAGAAGGAGTATACATAGACAGAGGGCACAGGTGTGAATTCAACATGAAGGATGATACCTAAAAAAATAAAATTAAGGAGTGAGAGAGGAATGTACTGGAAGAAAAGAAAAGGGAAAAGGAAGAAAAAGTTTTTACAGTGGAGAGGAAGAGGGAGGAGGTGAGGGGGAAAAAGTGAACCTTACTCTCATCAGAACTGGATCAAATAAAGAATAACATATACATTTAATTGGGTATAGAAATCTATCTTTCCCTACAATAAAATAGGAGTGAAGGGGATTGGCAAAGGGGGGTATAGAAAGAAAGGAGGGCAGTTTGAGAGAGAAGTAGTCAGAAGCAAAACACTATTAAGGAGGGACAGGGTGAAAGGAGAGAGAATCGAATAAATGGTAGTGGTGGGAAATAGGATCGAGGAAATACAGTTAGCAACAGTAACTAGAAAAAAATTATGAATCAAGTTTCTCTGATAAAGGCCTCATTTCTAAAACATATAGAGAACTGAGTCAAATTTATGAAAGAGCCATTCCCCAATTGATAAATGATAAAAAGATATTAATAGTTTTCAGATGAAGTAATCAAAGCTATCTATAGTATATGGGAAAAATGGTCAAACTCACTGTATTGGTAATGGGAATTTGAAGATCTTCCTTTCCCCTTAATAAGCCTAAGGGAAAATGAAAGAAAGAAAAAGAAAAGGAAAATGACAAATGGTGGAGGAGATGTGTGAAAAAGGAGACACTAATGCATGGTTGGTGGAATTATGAACTGATTCAAACATTCTTTAGAGCAATTTGGAACTATGCCCAAAGGGCTATAAAACCATGCATTCACTGTGACCTAGAAGTGCCACTGTTTGCATTGTATCCCAAAAGAGATAAAAAACAGAAAGGAAAGCGACTGAGATGTATAAAAATATGTGTAACAGCTCTTTTCTGTTGGCAAAGGATTGGAAATGGAGGGTATGTCCATCAATTGGGGAATGGCTAAACAAACTGTGCCATGTGTTCATGATGGAATTTACTGTGCTAAAAGAAATGATGAGCAGGATGCTCTCAGAAAAACCTGAAAAGACTTAGATGAACTGATGCAAAGAGAAATGTACTTTGTCCAAAGTAATAGGTATATTGTATGATGATCAGCTGTGAATTATTTAGCTCTTCTCAGCAATACAATGATCCAAAAAAACTCTGAAGGATTTAGGATGAAAAATGATATCTATCCCCAGACAAAGAACTGATGGTTTCTGGATACAGATTGAAGCATACTTGTTTTTATTTTATTTTACTTGATTTTTTGTCTATGTTTTTCTTTCATAACATGACTGTTATGGATGTGTTTAACATAATTACATATATATATATGTATGTATATATATACATATATATAACCTATATAGAATTACTTGCCTTCTCAATGGGGATTTGGGGGGAGGATAGGGTAGGAGAGAATTTGGAACTTAAAGTTTTTTTTTCTTTTTGGAGGGCAATTGGGGTTAAGTGACTTGCCCAAAGTCACATGGCTAGTAAGTGTGTCAAGTGTGAGAGGCCAGATTTGAACTCAGGTCTTCCTGACTCCAGGGCTGGTGCTGTGTTCACTGCACCACCTAGCCACCCCAGGACCTCAAAGTTTAAAAATAAATGTTAAAAAATTTTTTATTTGTAATTGGGGAGAATGAAATACTAAGCAAAACAAAAAAGAGAAAAAAAGAATTAATAATGTTACTTTTGGGGGCACACACCATTTTTACTCCTCAACCAATATGTTGCTTTCTTGTCTTTATAAACATTTTTTGGACAATACAACCTGTGAATATTTGGTTTAATGCATACATAATTGGTTTATATTTGGAAGAATCAACAGGATTTATATCTTTTGATAACTATCAAGTCTGACATTTGGTAATATAAAAATTATTTCAATTCATCACCTATAACATGGAAATATTTACTCTACCTATCTTACAATGTTGTTTTGAGGGTCAAAAGAATGATGTATGTGAAGCACCTCAAAAGTATAAACAATTGTACTTATGTCAATAATTACTATTGTTAGTTCACTTTTATCATTCATATTATTATTCATATTATTCATATCATTGTTGAGGTTCAGATAGAAATGCCTCTAGAACAAGTCCTTATCCTAGAATGTCTTTTATACTTAATATTCTGAGGATTCTTTTACAAGTTGATAAAATGACTGCTTTTCATAATTAAATGAGAATATTTTGAGGTATAGTCATCTTTTTGTTTATTTGTGGAAAATACCTTTGAGATAATTTCAGGAGCAAATAGTATGCAAAGAATGACATCTATTAATCTGTTCTTTTCTGGTTTTAATTTCTTCTGCTACAAATCTGTATATTGAAAAGTTTCATTTCATGAAGATGAGATATTAATTCATAAGTTTGGAAATAAATGTTTAAATCATTATTTCTAAATGTTTATGGATCATTGCTGTATCTAGGTGGTTGTGGAGAACAGTTCTCTCTACAATGAAGTTGAATTTCATATTATATTTGAGGTTGTATTTGTGTTATAGGGATTTGGGTAAAAATTTCACAGATATAATTTTAATCACCTGATTGTATCTCTAAATAGCATCTGGTCTATGCTAATGTTTTTTGTAAACTGCAGTGATATGTTGCTGTTGGCACGACTTCATTACAGAAATTATATTGATTGGTAAGGTGACAACTATTTGAACCCAAATCATTATCATAAACCTTTTCACATATATAAAAAATCTTCATAATTCAGCAATTTTCCAGTTCTTTTTTGACAATATGTTGTTGGTTGAGTTTAGGTGGATGACCCCCACAGAAATCTTTTTGATTCAACTCTTGAATCTTAAGTATACCATAGCTTCCATCCAAAGATAAACCACTTCTGTTTATATTTGACAATTGCAGTACCATATACCTAATGTCATTTTTACTATTTTTTATATACTTTTATATACATTTATACACTTTTACTATTATTTTGTGAAGTAAGATTCATTTGTTCAAAAAATCTCTGTATAATTGCTAATCTATTGATTTCCTGCTCTAAGTACATCTACTTATGTTGTTTTCCTTGTTCATAAGGCAGTACTTTTTTTTAACTTCCAATGAGCCCTATGCTTTTGTAGAAATGTACAGATTTTGTGTTCACCTTCTAGATGTGTTGTTATTTATTTTACCATGTGAAATGCATAAATTAAGAATAAATGAAGCTATTATGTCTTTTAATTACTCTAAAGGCATTCTTTAGAAAATCTATCCATCCTTATTGCAAACTCTAAATGGATAAGAGTTTCCATATAGAAATGAAATTCTCTAGAATTTTGCTAGTTCTTCATGCAACTTTAGCATTTGAGTCAATGATATGTATTTTATCCAGGCTTGAACTTTCCAATTTTGCACACAGTTGATCATTATTACAATAATGCTGCTATTGTATACAATATTCTCCTGACTCTTCTCACTTCACTCCTCACATCAGTTCATATAAATTTTTTTCAAGGGTTTCTGAAACCATCCTTCACATCACTTCTTAAAGCATAGTATTCTTTCTCAGTCATATGCCACATATTATTCAGCCATTCTCCAACTGGTGGACATCCCTTCTGGGTCTAATACTTTGCCACCACAAAAAGAGTTGCTAAAAATGTTTTGGTACATTTAGGTCTTTTTCCCTTTTCCTCGATCTCTTTGGTGTATGGGTATATACAGTTTTATAGCCTTTTTTGGAATACTTCCAAATTGTTCTAAAAAATAGCTGAACTAGACCACAATTCCATCAACAACTGATTAGTGTGCCTATTTTCCCTCATTCCTTCCAGTATTTGTCATTTTTGATAGGTGTGAGGTGATACCTGAGAGTTGTTTTAATTTTCCTTTCTTTAATAAATAAAGATTTAGAGCATTTTCATATGACTATATATAGCTTTAATTCCTTCTTCTTAAAACTGCCTTTTCATATCCCTTTAGCATTTAACAATTGGGCAATGGTTTTTATTTTAATAAATTTGACTTCGTTCCCTATATATTTGAGATATAAGGCTTTTATCAGCAAAAAAAAAAAAATTGCTGTAAATACCCCTTCCCAAGTTTCCTGGTCTCTTTCTAATTTTGGATAAATTGGTATTATCCATGGAAGAATTTTCTTAATATCATTATAAACAAAGTTATCCAGTATTCTTTCTGTCATTCTCTTAATCTCTTGTTTTGTGATAAACTTTTCTTTATCCATGCATGCACCAGGCAATTTCTTTCTATGTCCCCTTCCTTTGTTTATGATATCACTCTTTATGTCTAAATCATTTAGGAGTGGCTAGGTGGCACAGTAAATAGAACACCAGCCCTGGAGACAGGAGGACATGAGTTCAAATCCAGCCTCAGACACTTAACACAAAAACTAGCTATGTGACCGTGAGCAAGTCACTTAACCGCAATTGCCCTCCAAAAAGCAAAAAAATAAAAATAATAAATCATTTGCCCATTTTGAGCTTATTTTGATACATGGTATGAGATGTTGGTCTACATCCCGTTTCTACCATACTGCTTTCCATTTTTCAAAGAATTTTTTCGGTCAAATATTAATTTCTTACCCCAAAAGCTTGGATCCTTGGGTTTATTTAAAAATTGATTACTATATTCATTTATTACTCTGTATTGTGCACATAATGTATTTCACTAATCTACCACAGTATCTATTAGACAGTATCAGATTGTTTGGATAATTGTTATTTTGTAATATAGTTTGAAATGTGGTACTGCAAAGCCTCTTTCCTTCACATTTTTTTTACATCTGTTCCCTTGATATGCAAGACCTTTTGTTCTTTCAAATGAATTTTGTTAAAAAACAATTTCTAACTCTATAAAATATTATTTATTAGTTTGATTAGCTTGGCACTGAATAAGTACATTAAGTTAAGTAGAATCATAATTTTTATTATATTGAGTTGGCTGTCACACAAGCAATTAATATTTCTCCAGTTGTTTAGATCTGTCCTTATTTGTGTGAAAAATGTTTTGTAATTGTGTCCATATCATTACTGGGTTTGTCTCAGTTGGTAGATTCCAAAGTATGTTATATATTTGCAGTTATTTTAAATGAAATTTAACTCTCTATCTCTTATTCTTCCATTTTTTTGGTAGTTTATAAAAATGATAATGATTTATGTGGATTTATTTTATATACTAAAACTTGGCTATAGCTGTTAATTGATTTTCTAGGGTTAACAAAGTATGCAATAATATTGCCTGCAAAGAGTGAGAGTTTTCTTTCCTTGTTGCCCATTCTTTTTTTCTTTCACATTCATTTTCTTGTCTCTGTTATAGCTAGCATTTCTAGAATAATATTTATAATCAAACATTTTGTCTCACCCTTTATTTTACTGGGAAATTTTCAAGTTTATCCTCATTACAGATGATCTCTGCTCTTGTTTCAGATAGATTGTTATTTTTTTTTTAAGCAATTGGGATTAAGTAACTTGCTCAAGGTTACACGGCCAGTTATTTCTGGGTGTGGTGCTGAGTGTCTGATCCTGGGATTCGATCTCCAGGTCGTCCCAACACTGGAACCGGTGCTCTTATTCGCTGAGCCACCTGGCCACCCATGTTATTTTTTTTTTCAATCATGTCCAACTCTTTGTGATTTCTTTTTGGTTTTCTTAGAAAAGATACTGTAGTTGTTTTCCATTTCTTTCTCCAGTTTATTTTGCAGATGAGGAAATTGAGGGAAAAGGGTTAAACTACTTGCCCAAGGGTAACATGGCTAATAAGTGTTTGAAGCTGGATTTGACCTTAAAGTCTTCTGGATTCCAGTCATGTCACTCTATTCACTATACCAGCTAGCTTTAGGTAGATACTATCATCTTAACAAAAACTCCATGTATTCCTATGCTCTCTAGTATTTATAATAGGAATGGGCGTGCATTTAAGAAAAAAAAAAACATTTCCTGCATCTCTTCAGTTAGTCATATGACTTTTTTTCTTTGTTTTTTATTGATATGGGCAATGATGCTTATAAATTTCTTAATTGAACCACCCCTGCATTTCCACTATGAAACCTTTCTGGTCATAGTGTATGATATTTCTGATATAGGGTTGTAATTTCCTTGTTAGTATCTTATTTAAAATTTTTGCTTCAATATTAATCAGGGAAATTGGTCTGTTTTTGTTCTCCCTAGTTTAAATAGCAAAACCATACTTGCATGTTAGAAGGATTTTGGATTGAGGGGCGGAGTCAAGATGGTGGAGTAGAAACAGGACCTCTTCATGCCTCCTGCTCTCACCACCTCCAATCCATGTAAAAGGGGACTCTGAACAAACTTTGGAGCTACAGAACCCACAAAATGACACAGAGAAGCTAATTTCCCATTTAGGAGAGCCCAGCAGGCTGGCAGGAATCAGCCAGAGCAGCGCGCTGGGAGCCGAGCCCAGCTCCACCCTGAGGTTTTAGCCCCAGGGTGGGCCTGACCAGCCACAGGCTGGAGGGACTCCAGATCACCAGCAGTTGTGGTGGTCCAGAATTATCAACACATAGATGGTAAGGAAAAAGTGAGAGGTCAGTGCAGTGTGGATTTTGGGACCCAGTAGTTGGGAGTGCATTGGCTTTTGCCCCCGGGGCAAGAAGCTGCTGAGGGCTGCAGAAGAGCTGCTGCCATGTGGCAGCTTCAGCTCATGGCCTGAAGAGTGCAGGGGACCAAGTGACCAGTCTGAGGGGTAATTGCTCTTGCTTTAACCTGCTTGGATCTGGATTGCGGTCTAGGGTGGAAGTCTTGGGGTGTGTAAACAGCTTGCCAGAGCGTGTGGAGGATTCAGAGAGGGCACCCAACTAATACCTCCAGCAGCTGAGAAAGCCCCAGCATTTGGTACGAAGCTCCCTTGTCTGGCAGCAGTGCCCTACTGTGGCAAAAACCCCAAAAGTCAAGTAATTGAGTGGCAACATGACCAGGCAAAGGAAGCAAACCAAGCAGAGTAATCCAACATTAGACTCCTATTTTGGGGACAAAAAGGATCAAATCATGGAAAAGGAGGAAGACAGTGAAGTCAGAAGTCCTGCACCAAAAGCTTCAAAGGAAAATCTGAGCTGGTTACAGGCCATAGAGGACCTTAAGAAGCAGATAAGAGAAGTGGAGGAAAAATTGGGAATTGAAATGAGAATGATGCAAGAAAATTGTTACCTTTTTTTTTTAAAGCAATTGGGGTTAAGTAACTTGCTCAAGGTTACACAGCCAGGTGTTTCTGGGTGGGTGCTAAGTATCTGAGCCTGGATTCAATCCCAGGTCTGCCAACTCTTGGGCTGGTGCTCTCACTCATTGTGCCACCTGGCCACCCCTAAGCAATTGGGGTTAAGTAACTTGTTCAAGGTTACACAGCCAGATGTTTCTGGGTGGGTGCTAAGTATCTGATCCTGGATACGATCCCAGGTCTCCCACCTCTGGGGCTGGTGCTCTTACTCACTGCACCACCTGGCTGCCCAATACAAGAAAATTATGAAATGAGAATCAACAGCCTGAATGAGGAAAATAACACCTTAAACAAATAGATGAATTCAAATGGCAAAAGAGGCTCAAAAAACCAATGAGGAGAAGAATGCCTTAAAAAGTCGAATTTGCCAGATGGAAAAAGAATCTCAAAAACTCACTGAGGAGAATCATTCCTTCAGAATTAGATTGGAGCAAATGGAAGCTAATGACTTTAGGAGAAATCAAGATGCTGTTAAACAGATCCAAACAAATGAAAGAATAAAAGGCAATGTGAAATACCTCCTTGGAAAAACCACTGACCTGGAAAATAGGTCCAGGAGAGATAATTTAAAAATTATTGGACTACCTGAAAGCCATGATCAAAGAAAGAACCTAGAAATCATCCTCCAAGAAATTCTCAAGGAAAACTGCCCTGATGTTTTAGAACCAGAGGGCAAAATAGGGGTTGAAAGAATCCACTGATTACCTCCTGAAAAAGATCCCCAAAAGAAAACTCCTGGGAATATTTTAGCCAGGTTCTGAAATTCCCAGATGAAGGAGAGAATATTACAAGCAGGCACAAAGAAACAATTTGAATATCGTGGAAACACAATCAGGATAACTCAGGATCTGGCAGCTTCTACACTGAGGGATCAAAGGACTTGGAATATGATATTCTGGAGGGCAAAGGAGCTGGGATTAAAACCAAGAATCACCTATCCAGCAAAACTGAGTATCATCTTTCAGGGGAAAATATGGTCATTCAGTGGAATAGAGGACTTTCAAGCATTCTTGATGAAAAAACCAGAGGTGAATAGATAATTTGACATTCAGGTACAAGAAGCAAGAGAAGCCTGAGAAGGTAAACAGGGAAAAGAAATCATAAGGAACTTATCAAATTGAACTATTAATATTCCCACATGGAAAAATGATAATTGTAACAATGAAACTTTTCTCAGTATAAGAATAGTTGAAGGGGATAGAAATATATATGTCTATATTGGAGGGCATAGGGGTGTCTGAATACATATGTGAATGTGTGTACATATGTTTACCGGTATACATAGAGGGCACAGGACCAATGTGATAGGAAGGGATGATACTTAAAAGGTGAAATTAAGAGGTGAGAGAGGAATATAATGAGAGGAGATGGGGAGAGACAGAATGGGGTAAACCATCTCATATAGAAGAGGCAAGGGAAAATGGTTACAATGGAGGGGAAGAATAGGAAGGCAAAAGGGAATGGGTCAACTTTATTTTCATTGAATTTGGTTTGGGGAGGAAATGAAATCACACTAAATAGGGTATCTTACCCTACAGGAGATTAGGGGGAAAGGGGATGAGAGTGGGGAAGATGTAAGGGAGAGCAGGCTGGGGGGGAGGGAAATTGGAAGCACCTACTTTTGAAAAGGGATGGGATCAAAGTAGAAAATAGAACAAGTGGGAGGTGTGATAGGAGGGAGGGAAATATAGTCAGTCTTTTACAATATATCTACTATGGTAATGTTTTGCATTAGCTACATATGTACAACCTATACTGAACTGCTTATCATCCCAGTAAGGGTGGGTGAAAAGGGAGGAAGGGAATGAATCTGGAATTCAAAGTTTTAAAATTAAATGTTTAAAAAAAAAATATATATATATATATATATAGATAGATAGATAGATATATACTATTATTAATACTATTTTACATGTAATTGGGGGAATAATATATATACAGGCAGTGGGGCATAGAGATCCACCATGCCTTACTGGAAAAGTTGAAGGGGGTATGGGAGAAGATATGGAAGAGAGCAGATCAGAGGAGGGGATATCCTGTGGGAATTCTATTTTGGGGCAGTGGAAAATTTGGGGGAAAAATAGGGAGAAAATTTGTAACTCAAAATCTGGTGGAATTTAGTGATGTAAATCAGAAGTTAATAAAGCATTTGAAAAATGGGAAAAAAAGGATTTTGGTAGGACTTCTTTACCTATGTTTTCAAATAATTTATATAGTATTAGAACTAACTGTTCTTTAAATGTGTGGTAGAGTTAATTTGTAAATACATGTAGTCGGAAATTTTTCCTGGGAGTTCATTTGTGTCACATTCAAATTCCTTTTTTATTGTAAAGCTATTTAATTAATCTATTTCCTCTTCTGTTGATATGCTTAGATTGTTAGATTTGTTGACTTGAAATTAGGCAAAATAACTCCTAATAAGTGCCTTACTTTCATCTTCATTTGTGATGTAGTCACCTTTTTCACTTTTGATACTAATTATTTGTTATTTTTTTCTTTTCTTTAATTAAGTAATGCTTTATTAATTTTCTTCAAAAAACCAACTTCTAGCTTTATCACTTTTTTGAGGGCAATTGGGGTTAAGTGACTTGCCCAAGGTCACACAGCTATTTTTGTGTGTTCAGTGTCTGAGGCTGGATTTGAACTCAGGTCTTCCTGACTCCAGAGCCAGTGCTCTATTCAATGTGCCACCTAGTTGCCCCTAGTTTTATTACTTAAATTTAAAAATGTTTTAATGTTATTAATCTTGCCTTTGATTTTCAGCATTTCCATTCTGATGTTTAGTTAAGGATATTAAATTTCTTCTATTTCTAGTTATTGCAGTTTCATGCCCAAATAATTAATCTGTTCTTTCTCTCTTTTATTAATGTATACATTTAGAGATATATTTTACCCTAAGTAATGCTCTGACAGCATCCTACAAATTTTGTTATATTGTCTTATTGTTCTAATTTTCTTTTCTTTTTTTAAAGCAATCGGGGTTAAGTAACTTGCTCAAGGTTACACGGCCAGTTATTTCTGGGTGTGATGCTGAGTATCTGAGCCCAGATTTGATCCAGGTCATCCCGACACTGGAGCCAGTGCTCTTACTCGCTGAGCCACCTGGCCACCCCTAAGCAATTGAGGTTAAGTAACTTGCTCAAGGTTACACGGCCAGGTGTTTCTGGGTGGGTGCTAAGTGTCTGAGCCCGGAATTCAATCTCCAGGTCTTCTCAACACTGGAGCCGGTGGTCTTACTCACTGTGCTACCTGGCCGCCCTCTCATTTTCTTTAATGAAATTGTTGATTGTTTCTATTATTTATTCTTTGACTCTCTCATTCCTTATTATTAAATTATTTTTCCAAATTAATTTTTATCTATGCTTCCAACACCCTTTATTGAATGTAATTTTTATTGTATTATAGTCCCAAAAGGCTGCATTTAAAATTTCTGCTTTTCTGCTTTTTTGAGAGTTTTTTAATGCTCTAATACTTGGCCAGTTTTTGTGAAGGTGTCGTGTACTGCTAAGAAAAAGTATACTCCTGTTCCCATTAAATTGTCTCAAGAGGTCTATCATATCAAGCTTTTCTAAAATTCTATTAATCTGCTTAACTTCTTTCTTATTTACTTAATGGTTAGATGTATCTAATTCTGAGAGGGGAATGTTGAGTTCTCTTACTAGTGTAATTTTACTATTTATTTTCTTCTGTAGCTAATTTTATGTTTCCTTTAAGAATTTGGGTGCTATGCCATTGGTACATCTATGTTTAGTATTGATGCTACTTGATTTTCTATGGTACCAATTTTTAGCAAAATGTGGTTTCCCTGATTATATCTTTTTATTAGATCTCTTTTTGCCTTTGCTTTGTTGGGGGTCATATTTGTTAACCTTACTTTTTTATTTTTTTATCCTCAGCTGAAGCATAGTAGATTCTGCTGCAGTCTTTTATTTTTAACTTTCTTTGTGTATATGTGTTTTGTTTCAAGTGAGTTTCTTATGTATAAAAAGGTATTCTATTTTCTATTCCATTCTGCTATCTACTTCCTTTCTCTAGGTGATGTCATTCAATTCCTATTCACAGTTGTTATTATTGTTTATATTTCCCTCCCTCCTTTATTCTTTTATTTATACTTTATCTCTTTTTACCCTATCCCTCTTTTTAAAAGTCTGTTTTGCTTCAGACCACTGCATTCATTAATCTACCCTCCCTTTTATCACCCCTACCTTTCTCTTAGCCCTGTCCCCTTTCACTTCTATGTTGGATAAGATAAATCTCATGAGTGTGTATATATCTCTGTGTGTTTGTGTTTACCTTCTTTAGTCTTTGAACTAATTCCAATGAGACTGAGCTTCAATATTGCCCGCCACTCCACTCCTGTTCTCACTCTTGTTCTATCCTCCCTCTAATTCCCCTTCCTTCTCCTCTCTCCTTCCTATTTCTCTGTTTAGAGAAATGTAGTTCTCTCCCAAATGTGTATAAATATATTTATATCTATATATTATTTCTATCTTGTTATCTATTGACATATATCTATTCTTCCCTCCTTTGACTAGTTCAAATCATAAAGTTCAAGTAAGCTGCTCCTATCATCTCTTCCACCTTGTTTCTTTCTCTTTTTTTTTTGGAGGGGGAAGGACAGGGCAATTGGAGTTAAGTGACTTGCCCAAGGTCACATGGCTAGTAAGTGTTAAGTGTCTGAGATCAGATTTGAACTCAGATCCTCCTGACTCCAGGACTGGTGCTGTATTCACTGCACCACCTAGCCACCCCTACCTTGTTTCTACAGACTTCATTTTTGCAGTCTGATTATGTGAAATACTTCTTCCTAACCATCATTTTCCTTCTGTACTTTTTTGTCTTGACTTTTGGGTACTCCAATATCTCTTAGTTGTTTTTTCTTCCTTGATATGTTTTCCAGGTTATTAGCTTTTGTTTTGATATACCTAACATTTTCTTCTATCATTTTCAATCTTTTTACTTTGTTTTTAAAATATCTTGTTGTTTCATGAACTCATTGGTTTGTATTTGATTCATTCTAATTTTCAGGCAGTTTGCTGCTTGACCAAAGTGATGTAACTTTATGCCAAGTGTAATGGCAAGCAAAATAGTACTTTGCTCCTTGTTTCAGCTATTTGAGTACCTTTGAGCCTTGCCTGTGATTGTATCAAGTCTTTGTTGGGAACAGTATATATTGTGTTGCCCTTAATAGCCTAAGGGAGTTTGGAGACCTTCCCTGCCCTTAATAGGCCTAACATCATCACATGGAGTCCACAGTGGGAGGAACTGGTAGAAAGAACAGAACAGGAAGAGCAAAATAGGAAGGGTGGAACAGGAAGGAGCAGAGCATATAAAAGCTTGAGCACAAGCTGGAATGAAGCAGAGCTAAGAGAGAGGATGTTGCTGATGTTGGCACTCTGTTGTTCTGTGTTGGTGTTACTTTGTCAGACAGAAGCATTCTATCTGTTGAATTGTGTTACTTTGTCAGACAGAAGCTCTGTTGACTTGTGTTACTGTTACTTTGTCAGACAGAAGCACTCTGTTGATTTGTGTTGATTTCTCAGGCAGAAAGTGAATTGAGATGATAGTGCCAGCAATGTGTGTGAATATTGTAACTCTGTTAAGCTCAATGTGTGTAAATATTGTTGTGGCTCTATTAAGCTTTGTTTTCCTAAAAACAGAAACTTTGAAGGTCTTGAAGAAGAATAATCTCCATGGGCTGAGATACAGAACCGTAGCAGAGAGCTGCCCGTGTGTGAATCCAGGCAAGAGCTGGGAGAGTTGCCTGCACATGAATCCAGGCAACAGTTGCGTGAATCCAGGCAAGAGATGGGAATGTGGAAGAGGAGCCATGGAGTTTGGAAGTCAGCCTTGACTTAAGATGAAAGGATCTTTACTTGGGTACTCAGTGCTGATTTATTAGATTGTAACTTACTGTGACCTAAGGGTGGATGGCCTTTTGTAATGGGAATGCAAATTTGGAAGATCTTCCCTGCCCCTAGGCTAAAGTGCACCTGAAGCCTGGGGAGGGAGGCTTGTTTTTCAGTAGATACTTTTTGATTGGCCAGTGGGTCAATAAGGTTGTTACATTCTCTGAGCCAGGAGAAGGCTATATAAGCCCTGATGTGAGGCTTTGTTTTGGGGGCTCACTTTGAGAAGTGTTCTGTGATTTGATCTGTATTCTGGGAAGCCATTGTCCAGGGCCCCCCCGGCTTTGAAAAACCTAGATGTGGAAACCCAGATGTTGACTGGGTATGGATGTAATGGTTGGACAGTTTGGAAATCTGTCTACTTGATCTGTTTCTGTCTTGATAATTCTGCCTGTATACTTTGAAGTTCGGGGTGCTGACCTTTTCCCCTGAACAAGGTAAAAGATATATGTCTGACTGATTAAAGTAAGCTTGTTAACCCATTTTGAGTTGCTTTCCTTTAACAAAGCAGATCCAAGAACCTGTGTGAGCAGCCACCCTGGTGGGTGTTTGCCGCTACACCTTTTCACTTTCCACTACTCCTTAAGGATGACTGACTTAAGAATGATTGGAAGCTAGCCTCCAATCAAGATGAAAGAAGACTTTAGATGGGTACTTTATATTGTTTGAGGAGATTGTGATATACTGAATGATATGTTTTTGTTTTAGATTTGTGGCCATCTTAGTAACAAGTTATATTCTTTTGAATGTTTTGCTTTAGTTTATTGCTGAAAAATATAGAGTTTACCATACTATGGGACAAGATCCTTAAAATTATTCACAACAGGAGTCTTCAGGAGAGCTGCTCATGATGTTTTACATCAAAATGTTAATTTCTTTTCCAATTTTTTCTTCCATATTTCTTGTTTATTGTACAGCTTTTTTTTTCTCAAATGCTCTCATTTTATTTATAATTTTAATGGGTTTTTTTGTCCTTTCAAGAATATTTTTCCCATAGTAAAATATTGAGAAAATTTTCAGTATGCATTTTTACAAGATTTTGAATTCCAAATTTTTCTCTCTCCCTCTTTCCCCTCTTCTGGGAATGGTAGGCAGTTTGATATAGTTTATACATGTGCCCACATGTAAAAATATTTCCACATTAGTAACACTTCTGAAAGAAAAAAAAGATTAAAAAAAGCATGAGAAAGAATAAAGTAAATTTAAAAATGTGCTTTGACCTACATTCAGAATCCATCAGTTCTTTATTTTTTAAACATTTTTTTAAGGGGGGAAGGCAAGGCAATTGGGGTTAAGTGACTTGCCCAAGGTCACACAGCTAGTAAAGTATCAAATGTCTGAGGCTGGATTTGAACTCAGGTCCTCCTGACTTCAGGGCCAGTGCTCTATTATTATCACCTAGCTGCCTGTCATCAGTTCTTTATCTGTATATGGATAGCACTTTCCTTCATGAGTCCTTTGTTCTCGTCTTGGATCATTTTGTAGCTGAGAAGAGCTGAGTCATTCATAGCCAATCATCACACAGTGTTGCTAATATTTTGTATACTGTTTTCCTGGTTCTACTCATTTCACTTTACATTAGTTTGCACAAGTCTTTCCAAGTTTTTCTGAAATCTGTCTGTTCATCATTTCTTATTTCACAATTATATTTTGTTACATTCATATACCACAGCTTGTTCAGTCATTCCCCAATTGATGCGCATCCCCTTGAGTTCCAGTATTTTGCCACAGTGTCTCAATGCATGCCACCATGCCATAATGAATGCTATAAATATTTTTTGCACATGTAGCCCCTTTTTCCTTTTTATGATTTTTTGGAAATACAGACATAGCAATGTTATTGTGAGATCAAAGGATATGCACAGATAAGGTGCCCTTTGGGGCAGAGTTCCAAATTGCTTCTGATTGTGACTCTCTGATATCTGAATTGTTTCTTTCTGGTCACTTGTGGTATTTTTTTCCTTGACCTGCTAGTTCCAAAATTTAGCTAAAATGTTCCTTGGAGTTTTTATTTTGAGATCTCTTTCCATAGATTCTTCCAATGTCTGTTCTGCCCTCTGCTTCCAGGACATCAGGGAAGTTTTCCTTGATAATTTCATGAAAGATACTCTCTAGGTTCTCCTTTTGATTATGGTTTCAGGTAGTCCAGTGATTCTGATATTGTATCTCCTGGATCTTTTTTCCAGGTCACTTGTTTTTTCCATGAGATATTTTGCATTTTCTTCTATTTTTTTATTCTTTAAAATGTGTTTGATTGATTCTTGATGTCTCAGACTCATTAGGTTCCACTTGACCAATTCTAACAGTTATGGTGTTGTTTCCTTTAATTAGTACTTTCTTTTCCATTTGTCCAATTGTACTCTTTAAGGAGTTGTTTTCTTCAGTGGATTTTTGTATCTTCTTTTCCATTTGGCCAGTTTTACTTTTTTTTTTTTTTTTTTTGCTTTTTTAGGAGGGCAATTGGGGTTAAGCGACTTGCCCAAGGTCCCATGGCTAGTTTTTGTGACCAGTTTTACTTTTTAAGTAGTTTTCCAAACCATTGACTCTTTTTTTCATAATTCTCTTCTATCACTCTTGTTCCTTTTCCCATTTTTCTTCTACCTATCTGTAGCACCAACAAAATATTCACAGCACTGACAGTCACTGTAAATCGGCCAACATAGTTCTCAATCACAAAATATAATAGATTCCCCATATAGAAGACAGAAGTAAAACATTTATTCAGACAGCAGAAAACCAAATCCCCCAAAAGGGTAAACAGATTCCATCATAGTAGCAAAGAAGTTAATAAGCCATAATGGTACAGAGAGCCGCAGCATCCTTTAGCATCCCACAGCATTCATAAACCATTATTTACTCACAAGACTAACTGTCTCCCTCACGTGTGTCCTCTCCTCTCTCTAGTCTAACTGCTCTGACTCACAGCTTCCTGTAGACTCTGCTCCACCCTTCAGCAAACTACCCCCACCATAGGCTCCATGTGATTACTTTCAGCCTATTAGGGGGAAGAGTATATCTTCAAAGCAGGGAAATCTTCAAATTCCCTTAAGCTTATTAAGGGGCAGAGAAGATCTTCAAATTCCCATTCCCATTACACTATATTTGTTTAAAAAATATTTTAGACTCAAACACCAGAAAACAAATACAGAATAGAGAAAAGAAACAAAAACAAATCATAAAATTAAATATTGGAACTTAAATACAAAGTTAGAAAGGGGAAAAAAGCATGTCTTGTGCAAAGAAGAACATGAGAGGGATCAAAATATGTAACGGTAAATTTTCAAGAAAGCCTGTACGATAAATAATACTTGTGTTGAGAATTGTGCATCATTTCTTTGCTTCCTTGTGAGATTTCTTTTGTTCTCTGCTGTGTATTTTTTTTACTTTGTTCTTTTTTTCCCTTCCCTCCACCTTCCCAGAAAGCTACATACAGTAAAGTTTACATAGTTTTCTCTGTAGTGATATATATATATGCATGTATACATATATACATACATATATGTACATATACTTTCCCAAACATCTGCTCCTGATCTTTGTTTTTTTGTTTGTGCATATGTCTTGTTTCCTATCCCTCCTGCCTCCTCTACATTATTTCTACCTACTATTGCTTGCCTACCCCCCTCCAAGATCTCTCTCCTCTCCTCCCATTCCCATAAATCTAAACACCCTTCTATAACCCCCTTTTACCTATTTTCTCCTCTTCTTTTCTAAAGATCTTTCCCTTGTCGTCTCTCCCCTCCTTATGCCACTACCATTTTATTTCTTTTCTTCTGAATTTAAAAGACTTTTATACTATTCTAAATGTAATATATGTTTCCTTTTTTAACCCATTCCTAATGAAAGTAGGTTACCAGAACTACCAGTCCTTTTCCGCCATCTAATTCTTCTGTATCAATTCTTCCTCTTACATCTCATTTGTATAAAATAGTTACTCTTTCTAGGTGTTCCTAAATGGTTTTATTTTTTTAATTCATATGATACTCAGGTTTACCTCAGTCTTTCTTATGAGCTGCCCAATTATTAATAAGAATCTTAGACATATATTTTACTCTCTGTCTCTGTCTCTCTCTCTCTGTCTCTCTCTCTCTCTATGTATATGTATATGTATATGTGTATACACACACACACACACACACACACACACACACACACACACATATATATATATATATATATATAGTAAACAGTCTGTTCTTATGAATTCCTTATAATCAGTCTTTGGTATGTACCTTATATTCCTCTTGGTTCTTATATGTCAAATCTTCCACTGAGTTCAGAATTTTTTTTAACAAAGTCTTGAAAGTCTGAGAGTTAATCAAATATCCATTTTTTCCCTTCAGGATAATATCAGGGTATGATATTTTTGGCCAAAGCCCCAGTTCTTTTGCTCTTTGATATATTATGTTCCAAGACTTGTGGTCCTTTAATGTCTCTGCCGCTAGGTCTTATGTGAGTATAAATTGTGGCACTGCTAAATTTAAATTATTTTAATGTTGATGCTTTTAATATTTTATCCTTGAGCTGGAGGTTTTTGAATTTGGCCATGATATTCCTATGAGTTTTCCTCATAGGATCTCTTTTAAGTGGTGATCCATGGATTTTTTTTTTCTATTTCTACTTCAGGACAATTTTCTTTAATTATTTCTTGTATTGTTGTGTCAAGATTTTTTTTTATCATAACTTTCAGTTAGTCTGATATTTTTTTCTTTTTGATCTAGTCTCCAAATCTGTTGTTTTTTTATGTTTCACTTTCTCTTCTATTTTTTTCTTTGTTCATATTCTGAAAAATTATTTCTTGATGTCTTATAATATCACTGGCTTATAATTTCCCTAATTCTAATTTTCACGGTTTAATTTTCTTCCTTAAGAATCTGGATTTCCTTTTCAAATTGGTTGACTTTCCTTTCATACCCTTCTTGTTTTTCTTGGATTCTTTTTAAAAAAAATGTCCTCCATCTCTGTCATTTGATTTTTAAAGTTTTTTTTAAAGATCTTCTACAAATTATTTTTGGGCAAGTGGCCATTTGACATTGTTCTTTGGCAGTTTCTTTACTTCAGTCTCCTCCTCTGAAGATGAACTCCAATCATCTCTATTCCCATATGGTTGGGATCTTTCTCCTTTGCCTATGGTAATAGCTTAATTATTTGTAGTCACCTCTAGCCGGGCTATCAGAAATGGTTCCTCTTGCCCCAGATGTTCAGTTCTCCCCTATAGGCTGGAACCAAAGTAAAATCTCCAATCTTCTGTAAGTGCCCACAGCCAGGAGTTTTCTGCCCCACTGCCTTTGTACTCACCAGGTGCACTTCTTGTCCCCTGCTCTTCACAGAACAGCTGGGTCTGGTGTTCCTGGTCAGCAGAGATTCCCTAGATCTTCCCAGGCTCAAACACCCAACTCCCCTTACTCTCCCTGGGGTAAAAATTCCTCAGAGTTTGCTTCTTGTTCTTTAAGCACCTTGCTGCTTGTTGTTGAAACAGAACCCAGTCTGGAGGTGTTTACTCTTCACAGGACCAAAACTTGTCCTGGGATTGTTCTTATCAAATTGTCCCAGAAAGGAACTGGTTGTTACCCTATTCGTATTTATCTCTACCCACACTCTGTTCAGCCTAAGGTACTATTTTCACTCTTTTGTGGGGGAAAATCTTGAGAAGTTGGAATTTTCTGACCTACCTCGCTATCTTCCCAGAACCCTCTTGCTGTTCTACCTGTCTTTTATGATTGTAAAGCTCCTGCTTGAGCTCTTCCATAAGTTCTTTCTGAAATTGAGATCATTTCCCATTTTTCTTTGGAGTTTTGCCCATAGGTGTTTTGAAATTGTTGTCCCCTTCTGAATTTGTGTCTTGGTCTTCCCTATCACCATAATGACTTTCTATGGTCAGTTTCTTTTTTTTATTGTTTTTTGCTTTTTTGGGGGAGGGGGGCAAGCTTTTTCATTTTTTTAAAAAATTTGAGCTCTGCACCTGGGGTAGAAGGAACACTGTCAGGCTTCTTGTGCTAGTTGATGTAAGCCCTGGCTGTATACCTGGTGCTACACTGATGTTGCCCTGAGGTTCATGGGAACCTTCTTGTCTGGTGCTTTGCTGAGGGAGTGAGGTAGTGGATTGATTAGTGCTGCTGGAGGCCCTAGGGGTCTGGCAGCTTATCTGGTGATGAGCTGACTTTCTAGTGGTAGTGTCTGGCATGTGGTGAGGCTTGGTGGGGGCTACTCTGAAACAGGTGGAAGATGATTGTTTTACCAGATCTATACTGAAGCATGGGGAGGTATGGTCTACTTTCTTGTCATGCTGGAGGATTCCTGTTTAGCTGGCAACACCAAAGCGCACAGTGGTTCTCCCATCTGGAGTCTGCTGGTTCCCCTGGCTATGCTAAGGCATGTGGCAGGTGCTGGCATTGGTGTTTGCTTGCTCTACTACAGTGGGGCTCAGGATTTCCCACTGGTTTGCTGAGGTTGGGCTTGCTGCTGATTTGCTGGTATGCTTCCTGTCCTAGGATGCACTCCTCTTTTACTGGAGTGAGACAGACCTTTCTTGCTGATCTTCCAAGTATATTGGGCTAAAAGATTGTTTTGCCCTATCTTTTTGTTGGTTCTGCTGTTCCAAGATTTGTTTTGGGGGTGACATTTTATGGTTGTTTGGAGGCGAATATGGGAAAATTACAGTGATTTATTGCTTACTTCACCATCTTGGCTCCCAGAAGTCTTCATTTAAAATTTTTTCTTAAAAACCTTACTTCCTCTTTTCCATGAATTCTGGTTGTATCTGTGCTTAAACTGTGTTTTGTTTTGTTTTTGCTTTTTGGAGGGGAGAAGGCAGGGCAATTGGGGCTAAATGACTTGCCCAAGGCCACACAGCTAGTAAGTGTTAAGTGTCTGAGGGTGGATTTGAACTCAAGTCCTCCTGACTACAGGACCAGTGCTCTACTCACTGCAACACCTAGCCACCCTTAAGCTATGTTTTTCTTTGCAGATCTGCTTGTAGATGTTTTATAGAGTCATTCTCAGAATTAGAGTATAATGATCAGGTGGTCAGTCATTTGTCTTTTGTTCTCAAAAAGGTTCAAAATGACATCACTATGTTAGAGTCAAGTTTCAGTATGTCAAACTGTGACTGTTCAGAACAGTATGAGCTCAGAAGATTCTACCACAGGTCAGACACAAATAGTCCATATGAATATTTGGAGTGTAGATGCCTCTAAATTTGTTCATCTCACCTTTCTTTTGAGCTAAAGCAATAGTGCTTCACTCATAGAGCACAGTGACTTTTTGATGTGGACATGCCATGATGGAAAGTCCTTTTCTAGAATCTTCCATGTCATGAAATCAATTCCACAATTTTTCAGAGATACCTCGAGAGTGTCCTTGTATAACTTCTGATCATCATGTGAATGTCTGCCTTGTGTGAGTTCTCCATTATGCGATTCTTTTAGGCAAATGTCTGGCATTTGAAAAACATGACAGTATTGTGCTGTCTGCAGTAGAGTTTAAATTTTTGGTAGTTTTGATTAAGAATCCTGCCAGGACATCTTCAGAATCTTCCTAAGACAATTCAAATGGAAGTTATTCAGTTTCCTGGCATGGCACTGGTAGACTGTCCAGGTTTCACAGGCACACAACAATGAGGTCAGCCCAAAAGCTCTGTAGACCTTCAGTTTGGCAAGCAATTTAATACCTCTTCCCTTCTGTGCTTTCCTTCAGAGCCTCCCAAACACTGGGCTAGCTCTGGAAATGCATGTATCAACCTCATTAAAAAGGTGTACATTCCTGGAAAGTACATTGTCAAGCTAAGTGAATGTATCTACAGTATTCAAAACTTCTTCCATTTACTGTAACCTATAATTCCACATGTGGATGGTGTGGTGCTGGCTAATGGAGCACCTGGTGTTAAATATTAGGCCAAAATTAGCACAAGCAGCAGAGAATGAATCCATGTTTTGTTATATTTCACCTTCAGAGGCTGCATTGAGTGCACTATCATCTGTGAACAAAATATCATGCACCAACACGCCCTCCACTTTGGTCTTGCCTTGTAACCTTTTCAAGTTGGAGAATTTACCATCAGTGTGGTAGCTGACCTTGATGCCATGTTTGTCCTCATTAAAGGAATTTGACAACATGTATGAAAATATCATGGTAAGAAAACAGGGGAGCAAGCACACAGCCTTATTTTACTACATTGGTGGCTGGGAAACAGCAAGAGCATGATCTAATACACAGAACCCAGGCAAGCATGCTCTCATGAAATTGACATTTAATGCTGATGAACTTCTCCAGGCAACCCAAATTTGACATAATTTTCCATAATCTCACAACTGACAGCATTAAAGGCCTTGTTCAAATCTACAAACATTGTGTACGGACCTCTTTTCTACTCAGAGAGGAATGATATTCAGGCATATATGTAGAATGTATGTGTAGCACAGGCAGATCCCAAACCCCCAAAGTATAGGACCCAGAAATTCTTTCTTTCTTTGTAGGATCCTGATAGCAATCCTTGGGGGCAGGATCACTCCTGAATTAATTGCTCAGCTGGGGTTCCTAGAGAGAACTACTCTTTATAATTTGATTATCTTTTCTACTATCTCAAGTGATGCCTCTTTAAGCTTCTTCCTCCCTTCCTCCATCTTTGTGTGAAGTGTACACCTTTGATCCCCATTGGATGTAATTTCTTCTGATGTAGTAGAAATTTGGGGGAGAGCTCCTCTTCAAAGCTACATAGTCAACGATGAGGGGAATGGAGAAATGTTTCCTCCTTCCCTGCACCCTATTCCATAGAGTTCTCCTCTATAAAAAGTTTATGGTCTATATCTCTTCTACTCTCAAAATGCTAAATGGACTTCCTTTCATTTCATTTCATGAACAATGGGGGGAAAGGGAAGAGAGAAATTCCCTCCTTTCTTCCAGTAGAGTCTTCCTCTATAACTTCTACATGCCCTTAACACCTTGATGTCCTCATGGTTTAGCTATTCAAATCTCCCCAGAGATATGACTAATTTGTTTGCTCAATGTAGCTATTGTACCTATGCTGAGACAGTTATGTTGTGTAGTGGATAGAGCAGTTGACTTGGTGTCATTGAGTCTAAATCCAGCCTCAGACATTTATTAACTGTGTGACACTGGGCAAGTCACTCAGTTTCTCAGCCACACAGTTTCCTCATCTGAAAATAGGGATTATAATAGCACCTCCATTTTAGGGCTATTGGAAGGATCAAGTGACATTAAATATGTAAAGTGCTTTGAAATCTTAGAACACTATATACATGCATGCTGTTATTAATAATAATAATTGCTGCTATCAGCATCTCGACCAGAGAAGTGTTTATAACTCATAAAAAGATCATAGACACATCTTTATAGTTGTTGTTCAGTCATTTCAGTCATGTCGGACTCTTCATGACCTCAGTTGGGGTTTTCATGGCAAAGATACTAGAGTACCTTGCCATATCCTTCTCTGGCTCATTTTACAGATGAGGTACTGGGGCAAGTAGGATAAGTGACTTGCCCACTTTCACACAGTAAGTATCTAAGGCTGGATTTGAACTCAGGAAGAGGAGACCTTCTGATACCAGGTCAGACACTCTAATGAACCACCTAGATCCCCACATCTTTATTGTCAGATAACTTATTAATGCCTGGTGAGTGCATTCTGGCCCTTCTGTGACTATATCAGTTGGGGGTGGTGGTGGTGATATGTTTATTTATGTCTAAATGTGGTAGACTCTTTCTTTTCTACAAATTTTGTAGCAGTATTTACCATTTACTTAATGCTTTCCAAAGTTTTTAGTCTCTTTGCATTTTTGCTATCTTTACTTTCACCATTTCTGGACAGCTATTTCTTTAATAGTATTTCACCTGTAGACTATTTGCAATAAACTTGCTTGACTTAAGTACTTTGAATGTAGCTAGAAACTTAATACAGAATTTATACTCTCCATTCATCAACATACAACCTTTCTCCAAAGATTTGATGAAAAGAAATTACATTTAAATCATTCTGGAAACATTGTAGACTCTGTTCTTAATTTAACCAATAGCTAAAAAGTAATCATCTTTCATTTTCCATCTCCTACCAGCCTCTCTCTTCATTTTAAATGTTAAAACTGTCAGTCACATTTTATTTCAGTTTGTTTATCCTTAAAGTCTTTTTATTTTCTCTTATAGTAATACATCAGGGAGTGTGGTCTAATGTTACCACCTACAGAGAAAAAAATCATAAGAAAATATTCTGAATAACATAATGCAGTTGACCTCTCCCAACATTTCCCCTCTAGACAACTTTAAAATGACACCTCAAGTCAAGTTCTGGAGCAGCACATCCAACAAAAGGTCAGAGGGAGCTATATTTTCAGTCTGAGACAAATTTGGAGGTTGGCAGGAGAGGTCTGGTACACCAGAGTGCGGACTGACTCTGAGCATATTGAGGCAGCTGTGGCAGGGGTAGCAGCAGCCTAGAGACAGTATCAGGGTTGGACAACTTGTTAGAAAGATATTACTGAGGACCCCTTACTAACTCTGGGTGTAGGGTCTTTAGTTATGTACCAAATCCATTGCCCATACACAGTTCTAGGCCACAGTTCCAGGGTGGAGAAGATCACTAAAACTTGTGGCTGTAGGAAAACCAGGTGCCTGGTCATAGTCTCAGGGCTGAGAGGAGCACTATCACTTTTAGCTGAAGGGGAACAAAGTCCCTTACTAGTTAAGACTAGAGCATAGAACAACAGAGCTGGGGCCATGCCTCTCCCCAGATCATACTACATTAGAAGCACTGAAAATGAGCAGATCCTTAGAACTAGCATTGAAACAAGAGAACAAAAAAGCATAAAGTTTAGGAGAGTGGCTTCCCAGCCCCAGGTGAGCAGAGCCTGACTTTAGCATAAAGTTCAAAGTCAATAAATAATCTGGAAAAATGGACAAACAAACAAAATTTTTTTACCAAAAAAAAGCTACTACAGTAGCAAGGAAGACCAAAACCCAAACTGAGAAGACAACAATCTGAAAACAACTATAACTAAAGATTCAAAGAAAAGAATGCCAATTGGGCACAAATCCAGCAAGTATTCCTGGAAGAATTAAAGAGATGAGAAGTAAAGGAAAAATTGGGAAAAGAAATGAGAATGATACTATAAATTATGAATAGAGGATTAACAGCTTGGCAAAAGAGACATACACACACACAAACACAAAACCTGAGGAAATGACATATTAAAAACAAAAAAAGAATTGGCCTAATGGTAAAAGAGGCACAAAAGTTCAATGAAGAAAAAAATTCCTTAAAAAGCAACATTGTCCAAAAGGGAAAAGTGGCATATAAGTGGATTAAATAAAACAATTCCTTAAAAATTGGAATTGAGCAAGTGGAAGATAATGACTCCATGTGACATCCAAAAACAATAAAATAAAATAAAAAGAAAGTGAATTAGAAGAAAATGTGAAATATCTTATCAGAAAAAAAAAAACAATTGATCTAGAGAATGCATCAAGGACAAATAATTTAACAGCAATTGACCTATCTGAAAGTCAATGTCAAAATAAAGATCCCATTTCAAGAAGTCATAATATTTTAGAACCAGAAAGTAAAATGAAATTGGAAGAATCCATTCATTGTCTCCTGGAAGAGATCCCCAAATAAAAACTTCCAGGAATATTATAGTAGAATTCTAGAGCTTTCAGATCAGGGAGAAGATACTTCTAGCAGCCAGAAAGAATGCATTCAAATATTGTGGAGCCACATATCCAATCAATCACCAAATCCTGCCATTTCTACCATCACAATATCCTTCTCTACATAATGGTACCACCATAGTTCATGCCCTCATCCTATCTTACCTATGGTATTGCAATAGCCCCCAAATTGGTCTTCTTGTTTTAAGTTCCTCACTGCTTTTGTCCATCCTATACATTACTGCCAATATAATTTTCCTTAAGTTCAGATCTGACTGTTATTCACCCCCATCCCAAATTAGCTTCTGTGCCTTCCTATTATTCCTTCTCTACTCTTCACATTCAACACTTTCTTTCTTTCTCTGTGCCTTTGTACAAGCTGTTCCTACCCTCCTTATCACTTCCTTATTCAGTCCTCTTTCCTTAGATACAGTTAAAGCATCATCTTCTGCTAACCGAAGCCTTGAATGATACCACCTCCCTTAGATTCCTTTCCCCTCTTCCTTCCAATGCCTTGCTTTATCGAGGGCAGAAACTGGACTCTCACCTTACGTGACTTCGCATCTGCTGCTCTGCCTGGTTTCTACTCCACAAAGGGGATACACACCACTCTTTCCTGACTCCTTTTGTTGTTTTTCCCTCTTTACATTGTAAACTCCTTGAGGGCAGGGACTATCTTTCTTTTTATTGATTTTTTTTAAAAGCAATCGGGGTTAAGCAACTTGCTCAGGGTTACAAGGCCAGCCATCTCTGGGTGTGGTGCTGAGTATCCGAGCCCAGATCCGATGCAGGTCATCCCGACACTGGAGCCGGTGCTCTCACTCGCTGAGCCACCTGGCCGCCCCTAAGCAATTGGGGTTAAGTAACTTGCTCAAGGTTACACGGCCAGGTGTTTCTGCGTGGGTGCTAAGGGTCTGAGCCCAGGATTCGATCTCCAGGTCATCCCAACACTGGGGCCGATGCTCTCACTCGCTGAGCCATCCGGCTGCCCCTAAGCAATTGGGGTCAAGTAACTTGCTCAAGGTTACATGGCCAGGTGTTTCTGGGTGGGTGCTAAGTGTCTGATCCCGGGATTCGATCTCCAGGTCTTCTCAACACTGGAGCCGGTGCTCTTACTCTCTGTGCTACCTGGCCACCCCTTTTTATTGATCTTATACCTAGCACTTAGCACAGTTCTTAGGCACTTAATAAATATTTTTTTGGATTGGATTGGGTACTTGTATTAAGCCACTTTATATTTTTTCTTAATATATTTTTATATGTTCCCATAGTATAGACTCCTTTCAAGTAGGAATTGTTTCATTCTTTGTACTCATCTCTAGCATTTCTAACAGTGCTTAAAAGCTTGTTGATTGATTGTTTGAGGATAATGGGGAGACAACACAGAGAAGAGAAGAGTGTCAAGGGATGAGTACTTTGGTATGGAAAATTACAGTTTTAATTGGTCCATAAGGGAGCAGAGTGACACACCTGATCCATGAAAAAATGACTGTTAATTTGCTCATGGTTCATGGTTCTAGAACTAGAGAAGCAAGATAAGGAGGAGGTACTATGCCTCTGTGGGGTAAGGCGATTGTCAGGGAGGAGATGTCATCTGAGTTTGAAGTAAAATCAAACAACTCTTGGACTTTTCTGTAATAGTAGTCACTGAGAAACAGTCACCAATCAGGATAATAGGGCAAAGGGTAGAAATTTCTCCCAGACAGCAAAGAAATTTATGACAAAGAGATGGCTGGAGAGTGGTAGTGAAAAAAAAAATCTGAGCTCACTTTCATTCTCTAAATTAATTATACTATTATTTTCCATCTTAGATACAAATGTAATAAAAGTATGAAATTTTCACATGATTTTGGATAAGTTATCTCAAAAGAAGCAGGCATCAATAGAAATTGGGTTTATGAAATAAGTTATAAGAGAATTGCTGGACAATAACCTTGAACTATTTGAAATTTAAATGTTAAAAATTCTTCCAAAACTAAAAACAGAGATCTTGATATGAATATTTCTAATAGCACAATACAGTAGTTAAAATATATTTGCATACTTGTTTTACGATCTGTTTCACACTTATTTGAAACCCATTCTGGTAGTGAAACTTTCTTACTGTACCATCTCTGCCAATATTCTGTCTTAAACAAAATGCGCATAAATTGAGAAAAACTAAACTTTGGTTTTAACATAAAGACTAAATAAAACTTTTGGTTGAAAACATGCCTGAAATATAATTCCCTTCTCCAAAGTATATTTTTCCTACATAATTGAGTTTTGAGTACTAACATCTTGAGATTTGTCGTTCAGAGGGACAAATATTCACTTCTCTGATTTTAGAGGGATTCTAGACTGTTAAGGTCTTTGAATTGAAAATCAAAATTCAACCAGGGCCTGGAGTTCTTACAAGGAAATACAGTTTATAAGAGACAGACTGAAAGGAAGATGGACATGTCAAGAGATGAGCTAGAATGAAGAAACCACCCAGGGATATCAGAGGAAAGGACAGAGAAAGTAGAGTTGACATATGGAAGAGAAAGGAGAGATAGAAAGGGGCGATTGGCCCTAAGAACAGAAGACTCGGGTTGAAGTTACCAATTGTACTCTTCTTTTCAGTGTCTGATGGAAGCTCCAAGGAAGGTCCTATTTTTCCTCTTACCTCACCTCTTTTTGTTTTTTACCCATCAAAAGACAGTATAATCTACTACATTCATTTATTTTAATCTTTCTCATAACCTGAATTTCCACCTCAAATTAAAACCAAACTTTTTTTTTAATGTTAGAAATGTTTGTATCAGGAGACTCAATTATTATAATTATATTCCAATTTTTAAAAATATAAAGGAGAGAAGACTATGTTAGTCAGTCAGTCAACAAAAATTTATTAAGCACTTAGTGTGCTGAGATCTGTGATGAATGCTGGGGGTACAAGGAAAGGCAAAAATAGTCTCTGCTTTCAAGGAACTCATGCTTGAATGTGGAAGGCAGCATGCAAGAAAAAGTGCATACAAAATATATACACTATAAATGGAAGGTTCTTTTCTAGGAAAAGGCACTAGTAGTTGGGGAAAATGGGATGGATTTCTTGCTGGGTAGGATGCAAGCTGAGTTTGAGGAGATTCCCAAGCCTAAGAAGGGAGAGAACTTTAGGGATGAAGTGAAAAGCCAGTGAAAAGGAATGGAGTTGGGAGAAAGAATGTAATGTTCAAGGAACAGCAAGAAGGCCAATGATACTAGATCACAGAATACATGGAGACAATTATAGTATAAGACTGGAAATGTTGGAAGGGGCCAAGTTGTAAAGGGATTTAAAAGCTAAACAGAGGATTTCATATTCAATCTTGAAGGTAGTAAGAAGCCACTGAAGTTTATTAAATAGGTAAGTGACATGGTCTGATCTGTGCCTTAAGAACCTAAGGGGGTCATCATATTGTCCCTTAGCTAAAAACAAAAAAAAACCAAACAAACCCAAAACTTAAGCTAGATGCTGAAAGAGGATGCACCTGACTAAATACTAAGAGACAAAGGGATAATGTGTGGAGGATGGTGATACATACATACATACACACATGTAGATGTACATGTATATATGTATATGTATATATGTATGTATATATATATATATATATATGGGGGGGACAATTAAACCATTGAATCCAAAGCCACACCAACAGCCACAAGAGTTACAAAGATTTATCTGGTCATCTACAAACATAACAAAAATCTGGCTTTTTAACTTTCAATGACTGGATAGATTTGAATACAGATATGAAAAAAAAAACTTTTTTATATGCTGTGTTTATGTACTTGGTACCACAATCAATTTCTGCCCTTGCTATAGGCTTTTTTGTCATATGTTCTCACATCACTTGATCAATTGCTTTAACCTTCATGATAGCTGTTTCAAAGATCAATATTTTTCCAATAAATAACCTGCTGGGGAGAGCTGGCATTAGGGGTGACCTGAGTCTTAGCTTTGTTTCTGACTCTATATGAGATTACTGTCAACATTGCCTCAGTTTCTTTGTTGAGAACCTAGACAGGTTTTTAACTGGTGTGTGTGTGTGTAAGATATGGGACTCTTGGAAGTCTGCAGAAGCCTGTGGATGCTTTCTCAGAATATCACTTTAAATTCACAAAACAAAATGCAGGGGTGGCTAGGTGGAGCTGTGAAGAGAGCACCAGCTCTGGAGTCAGGAGAACCTGAGTTCAAATCTGGCCTCAGACACTTAACACAAAAAAACTAGCCGTGTGACCTTGGGCAAGTCACTTAAACCCAATTGCCCTACCTTCCTCCCTCCAAAAAGCCACAAAACAAAACAAAATGCATAGGATTAGAAAAGAAAATAAAAGGGTGCATTTATTTATTTATTTATTTAACTCTACAAACCTCAGGTTAAGAACTCCTTTCTGGAAATTTGGAGCCACAGTGGTGGAACTTATCTGAGCTCCTCAGTGAATTCTGTCACTAACCTCTAAAAAGTGAATCTGAATGGATATTATAGTGACAGAATCCATTGGGAGATGGAGTATGGCAGATTCCCCATCCAGGAAAGTACCCACATAGGACTGGGAAGGGGGGAGGGGGCATGGCAGAATATGAGGGGGCTGTACCAGCATAGACCTGAGAACAGACCACAGCAGAGGGAGAGTGAGACCCAGCCAGCGGATTCAGTCACCACAAGGGCGATTCATAGACATCTCACTGCCAGATGGAAGACTGGTCAGAGCTGGGTAAGAGAAAGCACAGGGCTCACAGCACGACAGCAGCCTCTCCTGGACCTATCAGCCCATAGCCGGGATGTTTGAAAATCACATACCTGAATTTCCAGGAGGCAAGATGATGGAGTAAACCTTAAGTGTTCTAATCCCCCCTCTGTGACCCTGAAAACCCAGGGATTATTGCCCCAGTGTAAAATCCTGAAATAGTGGAAGCAGTGGGAGGCTCGGGAGTCCTAGAAGAAGGGTATGACTGATGCTGTGCTGAGCCTAAAGTGAAGGGCAGGAGGCATCTCAACAAGCCCAATCTCAGCTGATCAGTAGGAGATCTGAAAGCCCAGGGGGTGGAGCCAACAAGCACTAACACCAGAAGCCCAGGTGTGACTTAGCACAATCAAGGAAATATGCAAACACCAGCATAGCAGGCCACCAGTTGCTGAGCCTGCCTGAGCTGTAGTCCAGGGACACAGAGGTGGAAACCTGAAGTGGCCAGACCATCTTTCCCCTACATCTTACTCTCTGAGCTTCAGGGTAACCAAGAGGAAACACTGAGAGTCCTGGCCTTGGCCTTGACCTCAGTATAGACACCCAGAGGCTAAAGTACACAAAGTCAATAACCAGGCACCTAGCTCCCAGTTTGAAAAGTGTGAGTCAGAGCCCTCTGTATCCCAGAAGGAGAAATCCACTTTAAAAGTCAGGAAATAGGCAATCACAACAGGCAAGAAGGAAGATGGGAAATCAAGGGAAAAAAACAACAACAATGCAATCCTATTATGGTGGTGAGAAAGAACAACCAAATTCAGTGGACAACTTTGATTCTATAATCACAACTGAGACCACAGAAGGAAACATGAACTGGTCTCAAGTCCAAAAAGCATTCTTGGAAGAGCTCAAGAAAGATGTTCAGAACCAAATTAGAGAGACAGAAGATAAACTGACTAATTCTTTGTTTCTTTTTTCCTTTTTGGAAGGCGATTGGGGTTAAGTGATTTGCCCAAGGTCACACAGCTAGTTTTTGTGTTAAGTGTCTGAGGCTGGATTTGAACTCAGGACCTCCTAACTCCAAGGCTGGTGCTCTGTTCACTGTGCCACCTAGCTGCCCCTAAACTGACTAATTCTTTTAAAATTACATTGACCAAAATGGAAAAAAATTCTCACTGAAGAAAATAAATCCTTAAAAAATAAAAACTGTGAACTGGGACAGGAGGTTCAAAATCTAACTAGAGAAAATACCTCCCTAAAAATGAAATCTGAACATATGGAAAAGAAGCTTCAAAAACTAACTGAGGAAAATAATTCACTAAAAATTAAAATCAGTCAAATCAAAGCTAATGACTCTATGATGCATCAAGAATCAGTCAAACAAAACATAAAGATTGAAAAATTAGAAATGTAAAATATTTCATTGGAAAAACTGACCTACAGAAGAGATCCAGGAGAGATAACCTAAGAATTATTGGAATACTGGAAAGCCATGATAAAAAAAAGAAACAGCCTGGCCAACATCATCCAAGAGATTGTCAAAGAAAACTGTCCTGAGGTCCTAGAATCAGAGAGTAAAATAGTTATTGAAAGAATTCTCAGATTCCTCCTGAAAGAGATCCCAAATTAAAAACTCCAAGAAATATAATAGCCAAATTCCAGAATTATAAAGTCAAGAAGAAAATACATGGAGCAGCCAGGTGGCTCAGTGAGTAAGAGCACTGGCCCCAGAGTCGGGATGACCTGGGATCAAATCTGGGCTCAGATACTTAGCACCATACCCAGAAATAACTGGCCATGTAACCTTGAGCAAGTTACTTAACCCCAATTTCTTTAAAAAAAAAGAAGAAAATACTGCAAGCAACCAAAAAGAAACAATTCAAATATCGTGGAACTACAGTCAGGATTACACAGGACCTGGCAGCTTCTACATTAAAAGATTTGAGGTATGGAATTTGATATTTCATAAGACAAAAGACCATGTACTGAAACCAAGGATCCAACTACCCAGCAAAACTGAGCATAATATTTCAGGCAAGGAAATGGTCATTCAATGAAATAAGGGACTCCCAGACTTTACTGATGAAAAAGCCAGAGCTCAATTGAAAATTTGATCTCCAAATACAAGATTCAAGAAAGACATAAAAAGGTAACCATGGAAAAACCACACACTCTCTCTATCTCTCATATAACTTGTGATTCAATAACAGCAAACTGTTTACATCCCCATATGGGAAGCTGATACCTGTTAATATTGAGATTTATATAATTATCGTGACATTTAAAAGGGATATACATAGATAGAGTGTGTAGGTATGAATGAACTAATCTGATGATAAAAAAACCTTATGGGGTACAAAGGGACTGTAATGGGAGAAAAGGAAAGGAGGAGACAGAAAAGGGTAAATTGTGCCATATGAAGAGGCATAAAAACATACTAGAGTAGAGGGAAAGAAGGGAGGGAGATGAATATAAAATGAACTTTATTCCCATTGGTTCTGGTTCAAGGAGGGATCAACATAATTAGTTAATTTTAGGATTCTAATGTGAAAAGAAACAAAAATTCATTACAGTAGAAGGAAAGGAGGGAGGTAGAGGAGCACTGTATGAAATTTACTCTCATCAATTTGTGTTGAAGGAGGGAATAACATACTCTGTTAAAAGTATAAAAACTATTATGCCCTACAAGCAGTAGGAGGGGTAAGGGGTAAAAAAGGAGGGTGGGTAGAAAGGAGGGAAATAATAGTAAGGGGGAAGGGTAGGTAAAGGGAGGGAGGTAGATAGGGAGTAAATACTGATGGAGGCAGTAGTCAAAAGGAAATCTCTTAAGGAGGGGAAGCAAGAAATAAAAACATAACAAGGGGAAGGAATAGGATGGAGGGAAAGACATGGATAATAATCATAACTGTGAATGTGAATGGGATGAACTCTCCCATAAAATGGAGGCATATAGCAGAATGGATTAAAAAACCATAATCCTACAATATGCTGTCTACAAGAGACACATTTGATACAAGGGGATACACAGGATAAAGGGAAAAGGCTGGAGTAGAATATACCATGCTTCAGCTAAAGTAAAAAAAAAGCAGGGGTAGCAATCCTCATCTTAGATAAAGCAAAAGCAAAAACAGATTTAATTAAAAGAGATAAGGAAGGAAACTATATCCTCCTTAAAGGCACCATTGAAAATGAAGCAATATCATTACTTAACATATATGCCCAAGCCATACAGCCTCCAGATTCCTAGAGGAGAAGTTAAGGGAATTAGAGGAAGAAATAGATAACAAAACTATACTAGTGGGGGACCTCAATCTCCCCCTCTCTGAACTTGATAAATCTAACCTCAAAATAAACAAGAAGGAGGCAAATTGAATTTTAAAGAGGGTAGATATGATCTACCTCTGGAGAAAATCAAATGAGGATAAAAGGGAATATCCCTTCTTCTCAGTGGTACATGGCACATACACAAAAATTGACCATGTACTGGGGCATAAAAACCTTACAATTCAGTGCAGAAAGGCAGAAATATTAAATGCATCCTTCTCAGATCATAATGCAATAAAAATTATCTGCAATAAAGGGCCATGGAAAGATAGATTAAAAACTAATTGGAAACTAAATAATGTAATCCTAAAGAATGAGTGGGTCAAACAAGAAATTATAGAAACAATCAGTAACTTCATTCAAGAGAATAACAATAAAGAGACAACATAGCAAAACTTGTGTGATGAAACAAAAGAACTTCTTAGGGGAAGTTTTATATCCCTGAATGCATACATCAATAAAATAGAGAAAATGGAGGTCAATAAATTGGGTATGCAACTGAAAAAGATAGAAAAAGAACAAATTGAAAATTCCCAATTAAATACTAAATTAGAAATAATGAAAAACAGAGGAGAGATTAATAAAATTGAAATTAAGAAAACTATTGAATTAATAAATAAAACTAAGAGCTGGTTTTATGAAAACACCAATAAAATTGATAGACCTTTAGTCAATATAATAAAAAAGAAAGAAGAAAACCAAATTATAAGTACCAAAAATTGAAAGGGGTGAATTTACCTCCAATGAAGAGGAAATTAAAACAATAATTAGGAACTATTTTGCCCAATTGTATGCACATACATTTGACAATCTTAGTCAAATGGAATTACAAAAATAAAAGTTTCCAAGGTTAACTGAAGAGGAAGTAAATTACTTAAATAACCCCATCTCAGAAAAAGAAATTGAACTGGTCATCAATGGACTCAATAGGAAAAAAATCTCCCGGACCAGATGGATTTACTAGCAAATTCTATTAAACGTTTAAAGAACAATTGATTCTAATACTTTACAAACTATTTGGGAAAATTGGAAAAGGAGTCCTACCAAATTCTTTTTCTTTTTGTTTTTGCTTTTTGGAGGGAAGTTGGGGTTAAGTGACTTTCCCAAGGTCACACGGCTAGTTTTTGTGTTAAGTGTCTGAAGCCAGATTTGAACTCAGGTCCTCCTGACTCCAGGGCCAGCGCTCTATTCACTGAGCCACCTACCCCCCCCCCCCCAAATTCTTTTTATGACACAAATATGGTACTGATATCTAAATCAGGATGAGACAAAACAGAGAAAGAAAATTATAGACCAATTTCCCTCATGAATATAGATGCAAAAACTTTAAATAAAATATTAGCAAAAAGACTGCAGCAACTAATCACAAGAATAGTACACTTTGATCATGTAGAATTTATTCCAGGAATGCAAGGATGGTTCAATATTAGTTAAACTATCAATATAATTGATCCCATCAACAACAAAACTAGGGGAACCCATATGATTATCTCAATAGATGCAGAAAAGGCTTTTGACAAAATACAACATCCACTCCTATTAAAAAACACTAGAAAGTATAGGAATAAATGGAGACTTCCTTAAAATAATAAGTAGCATCTGTCTAAAACCATCAGCAAGTATTATATGTAATGGGGATAAGCTAGAAGCATTTCCAATAAGATCAGGGGTGAAACATGGATGTCTACTATCACCCCTCTTATTCAATCTGGGACTAGAAATGTTAGCAGTAGCAATAAGAGAAGAAAAAGAAATTGAAGGGATCAAATTAGGCAAAGAAAAGACTAAGCTATCATTATTTGCAGATGATATGATGATATACTTAGAGAAGCCCAGAGAATCAAGTAAAAAAAACTACTTGAGATAATAAATAAATTTGGCAAAATTGCAGGATATAAAATAAGTTCACATAAATCCTCAGCATTTCTATATATTTCAAATGAAATCCAAAAGCAAGAGATAGAAAGAGAAATTCCATTTAAAGTTACTGTAGACATTATAAAATATTTGGGAATCTACCTGCCAAACAAACCCAGGACCTATATGAACACAATTACAAAACACTTTTCACACAAATAAAGTTAGATCTAACTAATTGGAAAAATATCAGTTGCTCATGGCTGGGTCAAGCTAATATAATAAAAAATGACAATTTTACCTAAATTAAATTAAATATTTAGTGCAATACCAATCAGTCTACCAAAAAATTACTTTTCAGAACAAGAAAAAATAGTAACAAAATTCATTTGGAAGAACAAAAGATCCAGAATATCAATGGAATTAATGAAAAGAAATGTTAGGGAAGGTGGCCTAGCCATACCAGATTTTAATCTGTATTATAAAGCAGCTGTCATCAAAACTACTTGGTACTGGCTGAGGAATAGAGTAGTGGATAATGGGATAGATTGGGTACACAAGACTCAGCAATCAATGACTATAGTGATCTACTGTTTGATAAATCCAAAGACCCCAGTTTTGGGGATCAGAACTAACTATTTGACAAAACTACTGGGAAAACTGGAATATAGTATGGCAGAAACTGGGCATAGACCAATATCTAACACCATACACCAAAATCAAGTCAAAATGGGTGCATGATCTAGGTATAAAGATTGATACTGTAAACAAAGCAAGGAATAGTGTATCTGTCAGATTTGTGGAGAGGGGAAGACTTTATGACCAATCAAGAGCTAGAGAGAAATATAAAATGCAAAATGGATAATTTTGATTACATTAAATTTAAAAGTTTCTGCACAAATACAGCCAATGTAACCAAGATTAAGAGGGAAGTGGAAAATTGGGAAAGAATTTTTACAACCAGTGTCTCCAATAAAGGCCTCATTTCTAAAATATACAGAGAATTGAGTTAAACCTATAAGAATACAAGTCATTCCCCAATTGATAAATGATCAAAGGATATGAAAAGACAGTTTTCAGAGGAAGAAATTACAGATATCTATAAGCATATGAAAAAATGCTCTAAATCACTATTGATTAGAGAAATGCAAATCAAAACAACTCTGAGGTACCATATCTCACCAGTCAGATTGGCTAAGATGACAAAACATAAGAATGATAAATGCTGGAGAGGATGTGGAAAAATTGGAACACTAATGCATTGTTGGTGGAATTATGAACTGATCTAACCATTTTGGAGAGCAATTTGGAACTATGCCCAAAGCACTATAAATAAGTGCTATAAATAACTGGGGTGGCTAGGTGATTCAGTGAATAGAGCACTGGACCTGGAGTTAGGAGGATCTGGGTTTGGATCTGGCTTCAGACACTTAACACAAAAAATAGCTGTGTGACCTTGGGCAAGTCACTTACCACCAACCCCCCCCCAAAAGCAAAAAACAAAACAAAAAAATAAGTGCATACCCTTTGACCCAGTAATACCACTTCTAGGGTTGTACCCGAAAGAGATCATAGAAGTGGGAAAAGGACCTGTATATACAAAAATATTTATAGCAGCTCTTTTTTGTAGTGGCAAAAATTGGAAATAAAGGGGATGCCCATCAATTGGAGGAATGGCTGAACAAGTTGTAGTATATGAATGTAATGGAATACTATTGTGCTCTAATAAATGAGGGGCAGACAGACTTCAGAATAACCTGGAGAGACTTATATAAACAGAAGTTGAGTGCAAAGAGCTGAACCAGGAGAAATTTGTACACAATTACAGACACTACATATATTGATGACTAACTTTGATAGACTGGGCTACTCTCAGCAATGTAAGGTTATAAGAAAACTCCAAAAGGCTCATGATGGAAAGAGATGTCCACACCCAGAGAAAGAATTATAGAGACAAAATGTAGATTGAAGCAAAGTCCTTGCTCTTTCTTTTTCTTGTTGTTTTGTTTCCTCTTTCCCATTGTTCATTCCATTGTTTATAATCCTTCTTTACAACCTGACTAATGTTTAATGTGAAGGTATTTTTAGATCCTATATTTGATTGCATGTTGCCATGGGGAGGGGGGAGGAGAAATAGGGGGAGAAAATTTGAAACTCAAGGGATTGTGAAATTGAATTTTATACACTAAAATTAAATACATAAATTAATTAAAAAAAGAATTCTCTCTCTGGGCAAAATTTGGGATCAGAATATTAGTAGTTTTCCCTCCATCATAAATTAATGGATGTTATTTTAATGAAAAAGCCATGAGGAAAATTAGTTTCTAAATATGTCCAAAATATTAAAATTAGAGGAAATAAACACCTAGGACGCGACATTCCATTTGCCTTAAATTGATTATTTTGTGGTGGAGAAACTTCTGTTAAAATCACGCATACCTATGATTTATGACATCAATATTTTTATAGGAATGAGTACATATTAGTTAAAAGAAGGTTGAATTTACCTAGGTTAGTGAGCAGAACTTGCAGGGAACATTTTTGCATATTTTAAGAGATCTTATATTAATTTTCTAAGTAAATGATACTTTTTGAGTACGGATTTTGTCAATATTCATTAAGGAAACTGGTCTACAATTTTCTTTATTTTTTTTTCCCTCCCTAATTTAGGCATCAAAACCACATTTGTGTTATCCAAGGAATTTGGTAGGGCTCTTTTTTTTTGCCTTTTGGAGGGCAATTGGGGTTAAGTAAATTGCCCAAGGTTACACAGCTAGTTTTTTTTGTGTGGGTGTTAAGTGTCTGAGGCTGGAACTAAACTCGGGTCCTCCTGACTCTGGAGTCAGTGTTTTACTCACTGTGCCACCTAACCCTCCCCCTCTTCCCCCCATTGGTAGGGCTCTTTCTTGACCTATTTTTTCAAAAAGTTTAGATGGTATTGGGATTAATTGTTCCTTAAATGTTTGGTAGAGTTCACTAGCCTGAGGATTTTTTTTTCCTTACCTCATAGTGCTATTGTAAAGAAAGCTCTTTGAAAACAGTAAGATACTATATAAGTATGTTGTGTTTTTGTTGGTGTTGTTAATAAAAGGAGAAATACTATAATCTGAGGTTACTATGTTAGGTGCATATCTGATGAGGTAGATTTTAAATGGTCCAATGTCCTCAGTTATGAAACATATGAATGACTTCTGATGATGTTCCCACTTGGAGAATTAAAATTTTCTTACAGTGGACTGGGGTGTTCTTTTTTTTTTTAAGCAATTGGGGTTAAGTAACTTGCTCAACGTTACATGGCCAGTTATTTTGTGTGGGTGCCAAATATCTGAGGCCGGAATCGATCTTGGGTCTCCCGACACTGGGGCTGGTGCTCTTACTCACTGTTCCACCTGGCCGCTCCTGGACTGGGGTGTTTTGATCCCAGCTTCTGTCTTGTGTAGCTATCAGAGATATCCCATATCCTCATGGTATGAACAGCTACACAAGGATATGAAAAGACAGTCTCAGTCACAGGTTGACCACAAATGTTTATGAGAATTAAAGAGAGATCAGTGATATATTGTGGGCTCCTTGAGGTCAGAGATTATCTATTGACTCATTTGGTATCCCCAGTATATAGTACAGTGCTTTGCACATAGTAGGAGCTTAATAAATGTTTACCATCCAACTAAGATACAATCTTTAACAGAATGAAAGGAAATTATTAGGAATGTGTTCCCATTGAATTGCATCTAAAGCAAGACAGGAGTGTTGGTTAAAGATAGTCATTTCTTCCCATCTGTTGTTTCTTCCAACTGCTCCAGTCACATGAGTGAGTGCCTATAATTTTAAAAGGCAAAAACAAAAATCTTGTTTTACCTCCCACTTGTCTCTAGCTTGAAGAAAAACTGGATTTGCAGATGTTGCTTCTGAAGAGGTTATCCATAAAGAGGCTTAAGGGGTTGCTCTGGAGACCCCAAAATACCAACATGCTAGGTTCTTCCAAATGAAATTGACTCGTCTTCTCAGCCAAAGAAAAGTAAAGTTTATGAAAAGCTTGCTTGTATTAGACACAGAGTAAGCCTGTGCTATGTCATTTTCTGGCACTGTCACACACATGGAGACAAGATGGGGTCTTATATACAGAAAGTTGTAGGAGGAATCTAGGGGTGGCCTAGAGGAGGAGTTTGGGGAGGGTTTTCAGGAGAAGTCAGATGAGGTTAATGAGTGATTAAGGGTGGGAAGTTGCTGGAGGCTACCTGGAGACTACAGACAATGGTGGGCTATGCCAGTTCAAGGGTGGATTGGTATCTTGATAGGCTCAGGGGTAGGAAATAGATGAATAATGAAGGGCTAGGCTAGTAACCGAGGTCTGGGTCCAACCACAATGTAAGGCTTATTGCCTCATGCAAATGCCTCATGTGATTTAATCAGAGTTCAAGGGGGGGGCTCCCAGAGCCTGAACCTCATCAGCTTCCACCACTCACCATGACCATGCTATGCTGCTGATCCACATGATGGGAAAACATACTACCCCCTTCTTCTCTAACCTCCTGAGATGCTCCACAAATTCCCTCTGTAGGAGGGAACACCCTTCCCTCTATTACTGATAGCATCTCAGCTTCCTCTCTTCCCAGACTAGGATAAAATACAACTCCTAGTGTTTTTGCAGATAGACCTCATCTAGTTGGGGGATTGTTCTACAAAATGAAGTCTTCCTTTTTCTGAAAAGCCCTAGTTGACCTCTAAGAAACCTTTCTTTTCAGTGAGCTCCTTATCACTAGGTACCCTGTGCCTAACCCTCTCACCTTTCCCCTTAACTGTTAAAAGTCTTTCCCTCTACCTTTCATTGGCTTTGTATGTGTCCTCTGTACATACATACAGACACATGCACTTGTGCATACATGCAGAGAAATACACATGTATATACACATAAATGTACTTATATATGTATATGTGTACTGTTGTCTTCCACATTAGAATATAAACTCCTTGAGGGTTTATTTCTTACTTTTTTCTTTGTATCACTTGGTATAAAGAACGTATTTAATAAATGACTGTTGAATGATTGATTAACTTTACTCTTTTGAGCCTTAGATTTCTTATCTATAACTTAATGAATTTGTATTAAAAGGTATCTAAGTTCTCTTTCTACTGTAAATCTTATGATCCTATGGAATTAATTTCTGCTTATTCAATCTGAATAGAAAGGAGGAAGCATGCTTGCTTTTCTATTCTGAAGGGCACAGGGGGAAATTTAACTTCCTCTTATCAAAATCCAGTTGACTAAGGGAATTCAATATCCGTGATCATCCACACTGAGAATCTGAAGATCATTTTGAATGAAGAATTTTTCTGAACTCTCAGATCCCAAAGTAAACTGAACTCTTTGTAAGGTTGATGATGATGACTTAATTTCTATTTCTTGTCTGGGGTTCCCATTCTCTTTGTCTTCATACACGATCTCAGGCATAGCACCTGCCACCCCATGGGGAAAACAACAAACAAAACATTTTACTTTTGGCCTGACTCTCAACCCTTTTGCATTCCCCTGTTCAGCATGCTGTAATCTGTCATGCCAAGCAATTTCAGCGGAACAGGGAATGAGGCAAAAGAGACCACATATAGAGTCAGTTTTCCCTAGAGAGGTTTCAGGAATTAAGATATTTGGATAAGATTTGGGACATTTTCATGTGTTTGATTGAATAGAACCTCTAACCCTCTCATTTTTCACCAAGCTCTCCCTGACTAGTAACGATAAAGAATAATAATAAAGGAAGAAATCCTTAAAAATTGCTGATACTTAATTTCTATTCAAAGTAACTGATGAAATTATCTCTCTCTAACGGGTCAATATAAGCACTAATGTTGACATCAATCTCTAAATCAACTGAGTCAGTGCTATTCAAGATGATCTTCCAATCCCTCACTGTCCTTACTAATGAGATTATTTTTATTGAAATGGTTATTCATAAAAGCCTACAAGTATTCTATGCATTTTGCTTTTTACTAGGCAAAACTTTAAGATGATACCCAGATGCATTTTCACAATTGGTTAAAATTCTGATGAAATTTATCATTTAAAAGTACTATAAGCTTGAATCAGGCAATGCAAAAATAAAGATAAAATGCTCAGTAGATAAGCCCACTTCTTTTTTCAATAATTTGGATTCCATCTCTGTTTTTACTCCTTATATATTCAAGGCTCAGATCCCCAAAGCCCATAAGTGACATGCATAATGCCATTTTTCAATAAAAAAATCAATGGTGAACATTTATATTTTTCCAACATTGTGGGAAAATATATTAGAAACAATTTTATAGAACATACTGAGGGACCACCTCTGAAAGAAGAATTTGATTAGAAATAACCGGCAAGGATTCTTGAAAAAGAGATTTTTCTTAAACTAACATTGTTGGTAAACATCAAAGATATTGCATCTGGTAGATAATGAAGGGAAGGACAATGATGACTATGCTTAAATAAAAGTTGATAAGAATTCAGATCACAGATTATTGTGAAATTTGAGTGATGAGAATAAATTGAGATCAAATGAGTTAAAATTTTAAGCCAGTAAGCCATAGCCTTCAAAAGGAAATTATTATTAATCTCTTTTAACAGTGCACATCAATAAAAATATAGGGTATGTCTTAACTAAGAAAATTTCCTGACTTTTCTCCCTTCCCACCCAGTGGTCAATTCTCTCCATCTCTTCAATTCTTCAATTTTATTCACACTATAATTATTTGTGTTAATATCCTAGTTTCCAGTAGAATATAAGCTATTTAAGAATAGGATGTGCCCTCTCTCTCTGTTTCTCTGTCTCTGTCTCTCTCTCTCTCTCTCCCTCTCTCTCCCCAGTCTCTAGAGCTTTGTACATATTTTATCTGAACTTATGATTTCATTCATCCCTGGTGTGGAAGCTTCCTTCATTTCCTTCTGAAGCATGTAAGCTTTGTGTCCCTTAACCTCTCAATTGCCCCAGGAGATCCTAAGGCAACAAGTTACAGGAACATTAATAATTCCTATTTGTGAGCCAACTTGCACAATCATATAGTTGATTAGAGACAAAAACAAGAATAAAGTAATCTCTCTAGGTCTACACTGAACTATACCACTTATACAAGACTATGAGGTCACTGATGCAAAGGAATTTCTCCCTGGGAATTAGACTGAGATCCTGGACAAAACATTAAAAGAGAAACCATGGTTTCTATCATGGTTTATGATTATGGGTAGGACAGTAGGCAGTGACACAGCTTTAGTATCTAAAGAAGTGAGCCATTAAACTGCAGTGTTGAGGGACTAAACTAAAGTTGTCAATGAACTTGGATGCAAAGCTAACCACCAATGTGCCAGGCCTGAATGCAAAGCTTTCTGCCTCTATGATCATCCCAAGAAACCTTTGTAATCTCATTGATTTGCATACTATTCAGGCTAGAAGAGACATTAGAAATTTTTAGTGCTGTTTATTTTTTTTTAAATATGTAACCAGATTTTCAGACTTTCCAAGGGCAGGGACAGGCTCTGGAACCCTAATGGTGTGAATTTTGGGAATATCAGACCCCTGGACAAACAGCATTGTTTTCTTTTTCCTCTACCCCAGGAAAGATTTTCATAGGAGTTTTGACATCAACACAGCAGGTTTGGAACAGGTAAAGACAATGCAGCTGGAGGGAAAATTCAGTCAGTTTGGATATGGAGAAGAGAGAGCACTATGGAAGTGGGTGGAGAGAGAGAGCTCAGCCCCACTAGGCATTCTGTGATGCCAGTTTAGAGACAAGAGTCTAGGCTTTGCAGTCTTGGCTCCGCTGGGTCTACAGTCTCCCCACATTTAAAAAGAGAAAAACAAAAACAAGCAAAAAAAGTCATATGGGTTTGACTAAAATGGAATTAAGCTGGTGATTTGTACTTTTGTGAGATCAATTGAAGGAGAGTAAAAGTTTAATAGCCCTTCTTTGACCTGCATCTGGCAAGTATTTTCTGCATAATTTATCTGTTTCTTAAGCTATTTCTCATTTCTAAATTGTTTTATGTAAGAGAATGAATGAGTATAACCTCCCTATTATTCATGTCTGTATACTAATTGTGTTCAGGGGGATTGCAATGGAGGAAGCCAGTATATAACATGTGGTGGTAGAGAGAAAATAGGATATAAACAGGAGAAACATTTTCTTTCTTACTATTGGGGTGGCCAAGAAAGGGATTCTTTTTCCCCTCCCTCCACACTTTTTCCACCTTTGGGGTATGAGTAAAATGAGAATGAATCTTGTTGTTCGATACTAGACCTGGAAGGGGCCTCAGCAGCCATGTAGCTCAAACTCATTTTACAAATGGAGAAACTGAGATGCAAAGAGGTTTAGTGACTCACTTGATGTCACCCAAATAGTGTCAGAAGTGGCATTTGAAGGAAATTGACTCTAGATTGCTTTTCTCTTGTAGTATAACAGACTATCTCTCATATGCCTTCTTCTGTCATCTGAGGACTAGCATAAGACACTGGCAAGGGAAGATGGAGTGTTCTGGAACTTTGGGTGCCTGAAGAAAAGAGTCTACCCCACAATGAGCTCAGAAAGCCAGACCATGCTGACTTCACCATTTTGCTCAGCTCCCATTCTGCCTATACAGACTTTAAAGTATGTATATATTGTTGTGACTGCCAGGGAATCTTCTTTCGAGAGATTGCTGGCCTTGGAGTACAGAAGATATGAGCTCAAAATTGCCTCAGACACTTAGAAATTATATGGTGCTTGCCAAGTCACAATCTTCCTGAGTTTAAGTTTCCTCATCTATAAAATAGGGATAATAATACTTAGCTCATGGGACTGTTTTAAAGAATAAATGGAAATAGGGTATGCAAAATACTTTCTAAATTTTAGTGCCAAGTTTTTCATAACTTGAGGTATTGCTAAGCCTTTCCTTCTCCCCAAACACATCTCTGGACATATACTTTATTGTCTTTCAGGTTATCTTTGTCCTGAGGAGCGGTATCCTTTAATAAACTACTTGGTAAAAGAAGGCATTTGAAAAATGAATCCTGGACTAAAAGGAGAAATAAAAGGTACATTTTACTTGAGGTAAAGGGACTTAAAGGAGAGATAACTCAGTCATTAGTATAGATCTGTCTTGTAGAATTGATGAGTGATATATACACTCCCTGACTCAGAATCAAAATGAATAGCAGCCACCCTACTACAGGGATGGAGACATACCTGCTACTACCCACATTCCCTGCTATTTTTCTTGGACAATAAAACCAGATACTTGCCCCCATGTGCTGCCACATTATGTTTGCAGATGCATCCTCTGTTTAAGCTTTTTGACTGATGCTCAAAAGGATACCATCCCCCATGTGCTGCCACATTATGCTTACAGATACATCCTCTGTTTAAGCTTTTGACTGATGTTCAGAAAGGAATCACAGGTTACTGAGGAAGGGAAGGAAGCTTACACCTCTGTTTCTGATAACTTGGAAATAGTGGCACTTGGTGGATAGGCTGACAACCCAGCTGTGCTATTAGAGAAATGCTCTTCAACTTCTCTCCCTGTAAAAATATGTCATGCAAGGAATTCTAATTATTTATAGGGTGGTCTAGCCATACAAGCACTTTAGCAAGCCCAAAGAAGCATCATGCCTATCTTGAGGCATTTACAGTCTCATATACAGCATGACAGATTGGGAAAACAGTGAAGTGAGCAGAGATGAGTGGTAATGCAAACAGTGTCATAAAGCTGAATGCAAGAAAGGAGTTTTACCAGGGGATTTGTAAGATAAGTAGGTGGATGTTTCAGGGATTGGAGGCATAGGGAAGAAGGCGTGAAACTGAGTGCCAGAAGGGAGCACTTAGGAAGAAGATGTGTGTGAAACTTTGGGAGTTGGGATGAAAGAAGGGGAAGAGAACAGAAACACTAGTGAAACCAGGAGAAGGCTGGCCCTTGAGAACGAGAGGGCGAATTATGAATAGAAGGGTGAAAGGATCGATGACAGCACAGCTTTAAAAAAATCACAGGGCTTGGGGCTCTCACAATAACTGCTTTATTTACTTTCTTCCCACAACAAAAAGATAGGTGAGTTTATATAATACGAGGCATTTACTGGACTCAAGTACTAATATAAATATTCCTAGCTATAGCTTGACAATTGTTTTCAATATCATCCAGTCATTCTGTACAACCTTTCGCATGGCAGTCTGCTTGATCTTGATACACATTCATTTTGCTAGCTGATTGATTTGCAGTCAAGTTTACCATGCAGATATGCTATTGAGCCTAGCCAGATGTCTCAATAAAATTCGACTTTATCAGTCAGAAAGAGAAGTGGGTGCAGCCATAAGGAAAGGTAAGGGAATAAAAGAAACATAAAGGAAATAATATAGCTTATGCATCTCTCCAGTTGGAGAAGTAAAAAAAAAAGCAGGCACTTATTAAAGATCTATTATAAGCTAGGAACCATGTTACACACTGGTAATAAAGTAGAAGGTTTGAGCAGCAGGGAAAATCCTTTGTAGGGACATCTGATCAAAAGCAGCAGGATAAAGGGCCAGTCCTCAGGAAAAGGTTGAAATAGGCAATATTCTTAGGTTTTGTCCCTTCACTGTCCTCTGCAATATCTGTATTGCCTGCAGCTGCCCCAGATCTTTCTTCTTGGGCATCTGTCAGTCAATCCACACACCTCAGAGTCTCTGACTGCTTACCACCTTCCCAACATTTTCCTTCCCTTCCATGATTGAAATTACATATATATATGTTTTCCTTTTTTTGTTGTTTAAATGCGAGGTGTCTAGGCAAAAATTTCAAAGTGGTCTCCCTAATCCTTTATTCATTTAAGGGCTGGGTAGCAAGTTTATGATGTTCAGAGGGTTAGGACTTCTAAGTCTACCCTGGAACATTACTGCTTGTATCTAGGAAATTCTATAGTTTATGTCACCTCCTAGTAAGAACATACCTGACAGGACTGTGGCAGACCCTCTGGAATAGCTCCTCACCTCAACTCCTTCACTCTCCTCCCCAATTCAAGCACTGGCGTCTAAGGAAATGCTGCAGAGGCAACAAATAGTTATCAACTCATCTTCACCTTAGGAAGGAGCAAAAGTAAATAAACAAAATTTATATTTTATACCCACTTGGCAAGTGGGCAAAAAGTCAGTTTAAAGACAGATGTTTATGCCTTCCATTTGAGTCTGTGTTCCTCCTTTCTGACATGCATACTGCCCCATAAGGCTACCCGAAGGCCCATGACACACCTGCTATTTTAGATGCCAGATGGTTGATCTTATGGGGCCTGAAACTTTCATGTGTACTACTTGAAATCTCCAATATTCAAACATTTAAATCAAAAGGAAAATGCTCTCTCTGAAATGTGGATAAAAGGCCTTGGTTGAGTATGTGGTCTCCTTTTACTAGTCAAACCAATTATCACAGACTCAGACATGAATGCTACCCCACTAGACCTTACTTTGTCCTCTCCTCAAAGGAAAGGGCACCTCTCCAATGGAGAGCAATTTGTTTGGAAATTAATAAAGGATTAGGGAGACCACTTTGAAATTTTTGCCCGGAGACCCAGCATTTAAACATATGTCTCTGCAAACAGGTCCAGATGCTATGGTCTTTATATAGGCAAAATTCCTAGGGAATCAGAGGGGTTTTTCCTAAGTAAAGATTAGAGTTCACCAAATGCTATAAAAACTGCTTTGCTGATTACTGCACCCAGCTAGCCCTCAAGTAAATCAGGCAATTAGCTTAAAATAAACTTAATAAGCTCTGTTTCTGCTCCCTGTTTGGTTTTCTATGGGATTCTGTCTTTCTGAGTACCACTTAGTATATTTAGTATAGGCAGATGTTTGTGTTTTCTTAGCAAAACCTCACAAGATTTATGACTGAATTAACTTTGGGGAGTGGGGGTGGGAGAAGAGATTTGTTGTTTCTGATATACCACTACTAAGTTATATAGAAGGGCGGAGATAGAAACCTGAAGTACTGCCCTGATGTTGTTGACCAAGTATCTTCATTCAAATACACCATTTTTTGGATTTGACGCTTCCTGAAATCTCGTTTTTGAAATCTTTATTTAAAAAGCCTCTATTAAGAACTTAGTATGTACCACAAAGTGCAAAGTACTGAGGACAAAAAGGAAGGCAAAAAACATGGCCCCTGACCTTAAGGAGGTTACATTCCTCATACTCCATGGAGGAGACAACAGGCAAAAAAAATTATACATACAATATATACAGTGTAAATAAAAGGCAATTAAGAGTGAAGTCAGCGCAATTGGGGAGAGTGGAAGGAGGCAGATTAGGAAGGCCTCTTGTAAATGGTAGGATGGTGAACCTTGAAAGATGCCAGGGAAAACTAGAAAGTACAGATCAGTAGATTGAAAATTCCAGACATGGGGACAGTCTGTTAAAAAAAGCACAACGTCAAGAGAAGGAGTATTGTGTGTGAAGAAAAGCAATCATGCCAATATTGCCAAGCGTAGAAAATACGGAGGGAAGTAAAGGGACCAGAAAGGGAGGAAGGGCCAAGATTATCAAGGACTTCACATGCTAAGTAGAGCGTTTTGCATTGGATGCTGTAGAGAGAGCCATTGGCATTCACTCAACAGGGGGCTGATGTGGTCATACTTGAGCTTCAGGAAATTTACTTTGGTATCTAAGAGGAATATGGATTGTAGTAGGTAGAGATTTGAAGCAGAGAGACCACTCAAAAAGCTATTGAAATAATACAGGCATGAGGTGGTGAAAGCTTGCACCAAGGTAATGATCGCTAGGCAATATAGTATATAGAAAGCGGAGAAGTGGACCCGGGACGTTGGTGAGGTGGGGAGAAATGAAGGGGGAATGGTGAAAAGGAAATACTTTACTGAACTAGTTAGGTGGAGAGGCATTAGTTACAAAATTACAGTCATGTTTACTACTTTAGAAGGTCATCATGTTACTGGGAGGTTTTGGTTCAAAGTTGTATCTGAGTAATCAAGGTCTCCACATTAACTACCTCTTCCAGAAAGCTTTGTTGAGAGGATTCTGGGAAGATGGCGGAACAGATCAGAAAATTACAAGATCTCAAGACTTTCCCCCACAAAAGAGTTAAAATAGCACCTTAGGTTGAATGGAGATAAATATGAACAGGGGCATAACCTGGGACAATCTGAGAGGATCAGAAGAAATATCCCAGGAGGAGTTTTGGTCCCTGTGAAGAGTTAACACTTCCAAGGTAGGTTCAATTTTAACAGCAAGTAGCAAGCCTCTTAAACAACAAAAAGCAAGCCCTGGGGTTAGTTGGTTTGAGAGGCTGCCTTGGCCCCTGCCATCAGAACCTCTACACCCAGGATAGTGAAGGGAGTTGAGTGTTTGAGTCTGGGAAGATTAAGGGAACCTCTGCTGACCAGGAATGCCAGACCCAGCTGTTCTTTGAAGAGCAGAGGGGCAAGAAGGAACAAGCACACATGCCAGGTGAGTGCAGAAGCAGTGGGGCAGAAAGCCCCTAGCTGTGGGCACTTACAGGAGGTTGGAGGTCTGGCTTTGGTTTCAGGCTAGAGGGAAGAACTGAAGATCTGGGGCAAGAGGCACCCTTTCCCATAGCCTAGGGCTAGAAGTGTCTACAAATAATTAAGCTATCACCACACACACAAAAAAGGCAAAGGAGAAGGAATCCAATGATAGAAACCTATTATGGGAATAGAAATGAGTGGAGTTCATCATCAGAGGAGAATATTAAAGTAAAGAAACCCCCAAAGAGTAACATCAAATGGTAACCTTCCCAAAAAGAATTTGTAGAAGTCCTTAAAAAAGACTTTAAAATCAAATGACAGAGATGGTGGAAAAACTAAAAAAGGAAATAAGAACAATCCAAGAAAAAACAATAAGGGTATTAAAAGAAAGTGAACCAAGTAGAAAAGGAGATCTACAATCTTAAGGAAGAAAATGACACCTTGAAAATTAGAACTGGGCAAAGTGAAATTATAAGAGATCAAGAAATGATTAAACAAAATATGAATAATGACAAAACAGAAAAGAAAGTTAAACATCTTATAAGAAAAACAACAGATTTGGAGACTAGATCAAGAAAAGAAAATATAAAAATAATCAGACACTGAAAGTTACAATAAAAAAAGAATCTTGATATAATAATACAAGAAATAATTAAAAGAAAATTGTCCTGAAGCATTAGAACAAGGGGGAAAGTAGAAATAGAAAATAATCCATTGATCACCACTTGAAAGAGATTCTATGAGGAAAACTCATAGGAATATCATAGTCAAATTCCAAAATCTCCAACTCAAGAAAAGATATTAAAAGCATCTATATTAAAACAATTTAAATATGATGATGCCACAATTAGAATTACATCCATAAGGGACAGTCTGTATGTAAAAGTTATGTCTAAGATTCTTATTAATAATTGGGTAGCTCATAAGAAATATTTGTGATAATCTGAGTATGATATGAATTTTAAAAGTAAAACCATTTAGGGACAGATAAAATGAGTAATCATTTTATACAAATGAAGTGCAAGAGGAAGAATTGATACATACGAATTAGATAGGGGAGGAGGGCTGGTAGTTCTGGTAACCTACTTTCATTGGGAATGGGTGTTAGAGGGAACAATACATATGTATTTTAAATGGTATAGGGGCGGCTAGGTGGCGTAGTGAGTAAAGTGCCGGCCCTGGAGTCAGGAAGACCCATGTTCGGTTCCAGCCTCAGACACTTAACACCCACACAAAAAAACTAGCCGCATAAACTCGGGCAAGTTATTTAACCCCAGTTGATCTCCAAAAGGCAAAAAAAAAAAAATAGTATAGAAGTCTTCTAAATTCAGAAGAAATAAAATGGTAAGGACATAGGGAGGGGATAGAGGACAAGAGAGGGATCTTTAGATGGGAGGCTGAGGGAGTAAGTGGGGTAAAGTAGAATGTTTAGATTTATGGGAATAGGAGGATAGGAGAGGGATCATTGGAGGGGGGTAGGCAAGTCATAGAATGGCAGGGTAGTGGTTAAAAGTAAAGTAGAGAAGGTAGGAGGGATAGGAAACAAGAGATATGCACAAACAAAAAAAACAAAGATCAGGAGTAGAATAGATTTGGGAAAGTATATATGTATATACTGGGGGGTTGGAGAGAGGGGAAAAAAGAACAAAGTAAAAAAGTGCAAAGCAGAGAACAAAAGAAAACTTACAAGGAAGCAAAGAAAAGATGGACAATTCTCAACATGAGTACTATTTATCATATAGGCTTTGTTGAAATGAAAATTTATTGTTACATATTTTGAATCCTCTCATGTTGTGCAATGCATATAACATGACTTTTCTTTCTAGCTTTGTATTTAAGTTCTAATATTTAAGTTTATGATATGTTTTTGTTTCTATTCTCTATTCTCTATTTGTGTTCTGGCATTTGAGTCTAAAAGAAAATTTTGGAAAAAAAAAAATAAATTTTTTTTTTACCAAAAAAATCTTTGTTGCAAAAGGATGAGGTCATTGGAAAGTATCCTGAATATAGCTTCCTTATATAATAAAGCATAAGAGTATAGCAATGGGAATGTGCTTTGTTTTTGGAAGGACAATTAAATAGGAAGAGAAGACAGAAGGAGAGAGAATGAAGAATGACAATTTGAGCCAGAGCATCGTAGGGCATGAAGCATCTGTGAAGGACAGGAAAACCAATCATCTTTGCAGATATTGAATTTTGACCCTATGCTTAAAAAGATTGGGTGTTAGTGATATAGCTGTTCACTTTTGGAGACTTCACTTCCCATGTGGGATTCTGTTATTAGAATGCCCTTAGTACCCTGTCATACAGAAAATAAAGACATATTGGTCTTAATAATGGAGGTTTGGTAACTTTTGGGTTCATCTGAAGGGTACGTCTTATACTCTGCCCATTCTCCAATCACAGTGCTGTGGTAGAGGACAACAGTTATTAGGTTTCCCACTGTAAAGTCAAGCACGAGCAGCTTTCCAGAGAACTGCTGCTGTGGACAGTTTCAAGGTTCTGATTACATAGTAGTGAACTCTCTATTTATTTGGTAATTTACTAAGACAAAACATTGACAGAAACCAAAGTACAGCATTCACAATGTTATAGCATAACAAGTTATCATTAAAGTGGTCACATAGTTTTCACTAAAGTGGTTTTAAACAAAAGATCTCATTCAGTAAGTCCTTAACTCAATCATCCTTAAGAAGTAGGGCTCCAGGGGCGGCCAGGTAGCACAGCGAGTAAGAGCACCAGCTCCAGTGTTGAGAAGACCTGGAGATCGAATCCCGGGCTCAGACACTTAGCACCCACCCAGAAACACCTGGCTGTGTAACCTTGAGCAAGTTACTTAACCCCAATTGCTTAGGGGCGGCCAGGTGGCTCAGCTAGTAAGAGCACCGGCTCCAGTGTCGGGATGACCTGGATCAAATCCGGGCTCAGACACTTAGCACCACACCCAGAAACACCTGGCCGTGTAACCTTGAGCAAGTTACTTAACCCCGTGTAACCTTGAGCAAGTTACTTAACCCCGATTGCTTAAAAACAAAAAAGAAGTAGGACTCCTTAAGGGACACAAAGTACAAATGTCAAAGTTCTCCACCCCTAGGTCACAGTGAATCATAATCTTCTCAGTCAGCATTAGGTACCGAAGAAGAGGTCTTTTCATCTTGATTCGAGGATTGTTCTAAGATTCCATGGTTCCTCTTATGGTCCTAGCTCTTGTTCGAAACTATCCAACTGTCGCATGGATTCAAAGGCAGGCAGCTCTCAGCTCCTTGTCCTGTTCCCATTCCACACTAAAGTTCACAGTCCACCCCAAGTCCTTCACAGTTTCTGTTTCTGGGAAGACAAAGCTTAAAAAAGCCACAATAACATTCATTCACATTGCTGGCACCATCATCCATTCACTATCTGCCTGTGAAATCAACAAGATCTAAGAGGTCAGCATGCATTGTCAGCATAGAAATCAACACAGACTCACAAACAAGGTCTGGGAACTCAACGCAAATCATCAGTAAAGTCTCAGAACCTCCAAATCCCTCCTCCAGGACTTCTGTAAACAGACAACTAGAAAATCCTCTTTCAGGACTTCCAGCAAGGTCCCAGGGCTTCTATACACAGTATCACAAACAAATACCACCAAAGACAGAACAGACAAACATGGAATGCTGGAATACCACTAGTTTTCTCCTTCTTGACTCTGCTACCACAACAGTTCTCTTCTCAGTCCTGCTAATTTCTTCTCAATTCTCTTCTCAGTTCTGCTCAGTTCTCAGTTTTACTCTCTCCAGCCTTGGCCTCTCCTTATATATAGTCATTAGCTCCTCCCCTTCCTGTAGCATCAGCAACAGGAGTTCACAAGTTCTAGGGTTCACAAGTTGTGGAGTTCACAAGTTCTTCTCCTCAACAAAGATTTGATACAATCATGGGCAAGAACTGAAACAAGGTGTCAATTAAATTGCCATTACACCCACTAGTATAGTTTTACCTTATTTCCTCATGTAACTCATTTAACTTTTTCTTCAAGAATGTGGATACTATATCATTCAGTGCATTTATGTTCAGGGTTGACATTACTTCTAAGATATCTTTTAGTAAAATGTAGTTTCCCTATCTCTTTTAATAAGATCTATTTTTGCTTTTGCATTTTTCTGAGCTCATGACTGCTACCTCTCATTTTTGTTTGTTTGTTTTAACTTCACTTAATAGTAATAGATTCAGTTCTATCTAGCCCCTTAGTTTAATTCCATGTGTATCTTTCTGTTTCAAGTGAGTCTCTTGTAAACAACAAACGACCGGGATTTTGATTTCCATTATACTATCTTCTTCCATTTTATGGGCGAGTTCGTCCCATCCACATTCACATTTATGACTACTGTGTATTCCCTCCATTAAAGTGTCTTCTAGTCATCCTCTTTTTAACCCAGTCCTCTCCTCAAAAGTATTTTCTTTTGCCTCTGACCAATGCCTCCCTGAATATGCCATCATTTTTATCACACAAAACTTCCCTTCTCCTTCTTCCTCCCCTACTTCCCTGTTGAGTAGGATGAATGTTTATAACCAATTTTATATGTAGATATATTCTTTCTTCCTTGAGCCAGTTTAGAGGAAAGAGAGGTTCAAACATCTTCCTCCAATTCTCCCTCCATTGTACAAACTCTTTCTTGTATACCTCTTTTATGTGAGATAAATTTCCTTATTCTTCCTCTCTTTTTCCCTATCTCCCAGTGTATCCCTCTTTTTCACCTTTTCATTTTTCTTTTGAGATCAGGTCAACTTAAGTGACTCACACTCAAACCCTTGGTCTAAGTAAACTCTAAGTTATGATAAAGTTCTTAGGGGATATATGTTTCATCTTTCCAGATAAAAAAAAGTAAATGTTTTTAGTTGCTTAAGTCCCTCTTGATTTTTCAGTCATTTATCATCTTATTATTCTTTTGAATTTATATTTGAATTTTTATGATTCTTTTGAGAGTTATTTTTAAAGTCAAATTTTTTTTCATCTCTGGTCTTTTCATCAGAAATTTTTGAAAGTCCTTTATTTTATTAAATATCTGTATTTCCCCCAAAGGATTATATACGGTTTTGCTGATTCAAAATTTGGAATATCATATTCCAAGAACTCCACTTCTACTTAACTTGGGAGCTCTGGATTTTGGCCATGATATTCCTGAGAGGTTTTATTTGGGGATTTCTTTTAGGACATGATTTCTGAATTCTTTCAATTTCTACTTTGCCCTCTAGTTCTAAGATATCTGGGCAGTTTTCCTTTTGAAATAAGTCAGAGTTTTTGTTTGTTTTTATCATGACTTTCAGAGAATCCAACAATTCTTAAATTATCTCTCCTTAATTTATTTTCCAGGTCACTTGTTTTTTCAGTGAGATATCTTACTCTTTAATTTTTTTTAATTTTGTTTTATTGTGTCTTGATGTGTCACAGAGTCATTAGTTTCTGCTTAAACAATTCTAATTGCTAAAGAGTTAATGTGAGGTTTTGATCAATTTTGTAAATTCTGATTTTTAAGGAATGATTTTCTTCAGTATTTTCTGTGCCTCTTTTGCCAAACTGTTAATTCTCTTTTCATAATTTTCATGCATAGTTCTCATTTCTTTTTTAGATAGTATTTTATCTCAATTGTATGTGAAGATAATTTTTAGCATTAAATTTTACAAGATTTTGAGTCCCAAACTTTTCTCACTTCATCTCTCCCCTCTCTCCTTCCTAAAATGGTAAGCAATTTGATGTAAGTTATATATGAACATTTATGTAAAACATAATTCCATATTAGTCACAGTTGTGAATGAAGAAACAGATGAAAAGAAAAAAAATGAATAAAATAAAGTGAGAAAGTATGCTTTGATCTGCATTAAGAGTTAATTGGTTCTTTATCTGGATGCATATAGCATTTTCATGAGTCCTTTGTGGTTGTCTCAGATCATTATGTTGCTGAGAACAGTTAAGTCATTCATAGTTGATTGTCACACAATGATGCTGAAACAGTGTACTAAGTGTTCTTGTTTCTGCTTATTTCACTTTGCATCAGTTCATGCAAGTTTATTCTAGGTTTTTCTGAAATCTGCCTGCTCATCATTTCTTATTGTTCTAATTATTCAATTACATTCCTATACCACAGGTTTTTCAGTAATTTCCCAACTGATCAGCATCTCCTCAAAGTCCAATATTTTGCCACCACAAATAGGACTGTTATAAATATTTTTGCTCATATAGGTCCTTTCCACCTTTTTGTGATCTCTTTGGGATACACATCTTAGCAATACCTCTGTATTGCTGTGTCAAAGGGTATATGCCCTTTGGGCACAGTTCCAAATTGCTTACCATAATGGTTAGATCAGTTTACAACTCCACCTGCAGTGCATTAGTGTCCCAGGTTTCTCATATCATCTCTAACATTTATTATTTTCCTTTTTTGTCATATTATCCAATCTGATAGGTGTGAGGTGCTACCTCAGAGGTTTTTAAAAAAAATTTAATTTTTCATTTCTCTTATCAATAGTGATTTAGAGCACTTCTTCATATGATTATATACAGCTTTAATTTCTTCACCTGAAATCTTCCTATTCATATTCTTTGACCATTTATCAACTGGGTAATGGCTTTTAGTCTTAGCAATTTGATTCATTTCTTTATATATTTGAGCAATGACTTTGCTCAAAGCAAAGACACTTTATAAGAGACACTTGATGTAAAGACTGTTACCCAGTTTTCTTCATAGATCTCAGTTCTTTTCCCATTTTTTTCTTTCTGGCTCTTATTTGATTTTCAAAATATTTTTTTGCTCCTTCTTTATTTTTTTCTTTAGTTCTTTGAGGAATATTTGTTGAACCTGTATCCTTTCTTTGTCTTTCTTTGACACTGTGTGTATAGACATTTTTAAGTCACCTTCTTTTGAGCTTGCATCTTGAGCGTCTCTGTCATCAAAGTAATTTTTCATGGTGAAGGTTTTTTCTTTTGTTCATTAAGTTTTCCAGTCTATTTATTGATTTTGGACTTTATTTTGGAGTTGGGGGTCTGTTAACCTTTGAGGGTGAAAGAGATGTCTAGCTTGAGCTTCTGTCCTTTATATCCTTCTGCTTCTTGCCCAGCTCTGTCTTTAGGCCTCTAAATATTCAGCACTTTTACATAATTTGACCTGGGGAGAGGTCTTGTCATTGCCCTCCTAGTCTGTGCTTTGATTTTTATACATGTAGGGCACCTTCTCCTTTGTAACTGAAACTATTTTTCTCTGGCCTAGAAATGTAATGGGTTAAAGAGCAAATGACATTTGATCCTGCACAAAGTGACAGTACAATGGTCCACTGGGATCTCTTTTTGACCAGGTGTTCAGTCCTTTTACCATCCCTTGATGCTGCTATAACCCATAGTCCACAACAGGTGCATTCTTGACCTTTCCTATTCCAATGTCTACAGACCTTTCTTTCTGTCTTCCTAGGTTCCCCTGGTCTGGAGAAATGACTAAATCTGACTTTTTTCTTCCCCTTTCTGCTTAGAATTCAGTTTGGCACATTTTTTCAAAGTTGTATTGGAGGCATTGTGTTTGGAGAACTAAAAAAAATGTTGGCTTTATTATCTTGGTTTTACCCTAAAGGCAGCAATTATAAATTAAGGCACAAAAAACTGAATTTGAGAATTAGAAATGAGGAGTTGCTTTCAGACAACAGTATATAGATTTTATATTTGATGTTGCTTGATAGTACCTTGATCTCATGATGCTTGTATGTGTGTGTTCAGTCATTTAATCATGTCTGACTCTTTGTGACCACAATTTGGGGTTTTCTTGGCAAAGATACCAAGAGGTTTGCCACTTAACGTCTGCAGTTCATTTTACAGATGAGGAAACTGAGACAAATAGGGTTAGGTGACTAGGTCACTAAGTAAATGTCTGAGCTAGTAAATATCTGGAACCAGATGTGAACTTAAAGATGCGTCTTACTGACTCCAGATCTGGTGCTCTGTTCACTAGGCCACCTAGCTACCTCATCATATTGCTCGTCTATCATTTTAAATAAAGGTCTTTTTTACATAAAATATAACATCAATTGGTTCAGTAATAATTGGTCTGGAGAAAGGAAAACTAATGGAATTTGGGGTCTTGTGCTTATTATCTGGATTGGATTTAACCCCCAAGCTAGGAAAATTTTGAGGGTAAAAGAAAGGACCTCTTGCTCTATGCATACTGTCTCTGAATTTGATTGTAAGCTTTGTAAAAGAAACCAATACACAAGAGTGTGTGTGAGGCACGTGGAAGGTGCTGAGGATAGAAAGAGAAAAATGAAATAGTACTTGACCTCAAGAAGTTTACATTCTCTCAGGAGAGTTAATATGTATGTGTAATCGCCTTGTGAACAGGGCACTAGATTTAGAGCCAGAAAAACTTGAGTTCCTCAAGTACTTCTTCAGACACTTACTCAGGAGGTGACCTGGGAAAGTCATGTTTACCATTTTCAGCCTAAGCTTCTTCATCTGAAAAGATAAGGACAATAGTAGCACCTACTACAAAGATGTCTTTGTGAGGACCAAAGCAGATAATTTACATAAAGCAGTTTTTAAACCTTAAAATGCAATGTAAATGCTAGTGTATTGGGAGTCACGTGCATGTGTAGATGCCATTGATTTGCTAAGAGGGATTCACCCACATACAGGATGCTAAGGAACTGTTTCCAGAAGAATTGTGATGACTGGCTTATGTGTGGACATTCTATAAATCATTCCTTTGGGCCAATCACACGGCCAGCCACAAGCCTTTTTTCCCCATTGGTTGTGTCCCTAGAAATGTTGTCCAAACAGCCTTAGTCAGCTCTAGCTGTCTCACTTTGCCGCATCCGTGACTTGGAAAATATAGACATTACTTTACTCAAGGCCAGTGAGATTATATGGTGGAGGGTATGGTGGGTTTGAGACCTGTCTTTTCCTCCTCTGAGCTCATGTGACTCCCCCAAAAAGCATCTGGATTTGTGATTTTATTGTTCAATATTTTCATTCTAGGTGCATAGAGTAAAGTCTCTGATTTTAGGAGGTTCAAAGGTTAGGAGAACAAACCACAAGAATCAGCATTCAGAAATCTAGGTTGTGTGTTGCAACTAATATATCATGGAGTTATCATCTGAGTTGACCTTCAGGACCACAAACCAGAAAAAGCAAGCAGTGATTCCATTTAGACATGAACTGAATTGTGAGATTCATTCTTCCCTACTCTAATGAAGAGACTGAAGTTATTTAGAGAGGGATTATGGCCCTGAGATTTTGGGGAAGATGTTTGGCTTTTGTTCTGGCAATATTTTGAATCAAATATGGCTTTGTAAAATCTACTTGTTGTTAAATGATAAAATGAAACTCAGATGTTAGGTACTAGCTCCCCAAAACTGAGGGCACATAGCTAATGGGGGCTTAAACAGATAGCAGAGAAAAAAAAATGCCTGCACAACCCTCTAGGTACAATAGAGCCTTGAAGGGCAGATACTGCCCTTATCCCTGAGGAAGTAGGGTTAAAGAATGCATATTACATCAGCTATTTTTTATTATTACCATTATTATCATTATCATTACTACTGCTGCTGCTGTTGATGTTGCTTCGCTAATATGGACAAAATATATACAAATGAATTACAAGATAATTTTGATGGGTAAGGTACATAGCAGCTAAGGGATCAGGAAAAACTTCATGTAGCAGATTACACTTGAGCTGAGTTTTCTAGGAAAAGTAGATATTTAGATGCTGAGATAAGAAGGAGTGAATATTAGGCTTGAGTAACAATAAGTGTAAAGGCTTAAAGAATGGAGATGGAGTGTTGTATATGAGGAAAAGCAAGAAGGTCAATTTGACTGGATGGTAAAGTAAAGAAAGGGGAATAATGGATAATATGCCTAGAAAAGTAGGTTGAGGCCAGGTTTCAAAGTGTTTTAAAAGTTAAGCAGATTATTTATCCTAGATACAAAAGTGAACCCTTGGAATTTATTGAGTAATAGAGTGACTTGTAGATATGCTGACTTTGGCAACTATGTGGAGAGTGAACTGGAGAGATAAGAAATTTGAAACATGGAAACTGGGTGCCTATGTCAATAAGGTAGGTGAGAAGTAATGAGTTTCTAAACTCCAGTGATTTGAGAAAAGTGGACAAATTTGAGAAACCTAGAGAAAGAAGTAATAATTTTTTATTATATTGGATATGGGAGGTGAGGGGGAGGAAGGTTTTGAAGATCACTCCAAAGTTTAAACAGGGCTGATTGAAGCAGTAAAAACAAAATCACAAGATACATTGTATGTAACGCTCAGTACAGTGCTTTGCATAGAGCAGGAACTCAACAAAAATATTATTTGATAATAGTCAGTCAAATTTTAAATGAAAGCATCTATCATTAGTCTTTAGTTATTTAAAATCTTCTGTCTCAACAGTCATAGTACAACCATTCTTTGATACCTTCTTTTATGCTTTTTCCTTATCTAAAATGCTTTCTCCTTGGTCTCTCCATATCTAAATTCTACATATGCTTAACAGTTCCACTTAGGTCCTACTTTCCCAAAACATATATTTACAACTTTTGCCTACAATGATATTTCCATTTCCTGTCCAACCATAGTACTTTTTTTAAAACATATTTTTATTTTATTTTTTTTTCTTGATTGCATATAAACCAAAATTTTTGAGATTTATTGTTTAAAATTTTGAGTTTCAGATTTTTCTCCTCCCTCCTCTTCTTCCCCTTGAAAAAGTAAGCAAATTGTTATGGACTGTACATGTACAGACATGAAAAAAAAATTCCATAATTAGGAAGATATACAGGAACACATAGAGTCTTTTTCTTTCATCTCTTTGGGATAGAGATGCAGTAGTGGTATTGTTCAAAGAGTATTCATAGATTTGAAGCCCTTTGGCAGAGTTCCCAATGACCCTCCAGAATGGTTGGGCCAGCTCATAATCCCACCAACAGTGCATTAGTGTCCTTATTTTTCTACCTCCCCTCCAACATTTGTCATTTTTCTTTTCTGTCATAGTAGCCCATATTATAAGTGTGAAGTGGTGCCTCACAGTCATTTTAGTTTGCATTTCTCCAATCAACAGTGATTCAGAGTGTTTTTTTTTTATATGACTTTGATTTCTTCTGAAAACTAGCTGTTCATATCCTTCAACCACTTATCAATTGAGGAATGACTTATATTCTTATAAATTTGGCTCATTTGCCTGTATATTTTAGAAATGAGATCTTTATCAGAGATACTTGCTGCAAATTTTTTCCCCAGTTTCCTACTTTCCTTTTAAACTTTGCTATATTGCTTTGTGTGTGTGTGGGCAAAACCTTAATTTGATGAAATCAAAATTATTCATTTTAAAATCCTGTAATGCTCTCTATCTCTTGTTCAGCCATGATTTCTTCTTTTATCCATAAACCCGACAATTAAAATATCCTATGCTCCCCTAATTTGCTTATGATACCACTCTTTATGTCTAAACCATGTATCCATTTTTACTTCATCTCTCTATATGATGTGAGATGTTGATCTATATCTACTTTCTGCCAAACTGCTTTCCGGTTTCCCCAACAACTTTTTCAAATAGTGATTTATTGTGCCACAACAATTATTTTTTAAAAATTAACAAAAAAATCACTTATATTGGTATTTTTAAAAAATAGAATACATTTCCTACTCCTATACTTTTCCAGAATTACACTTTTTAATAAAGACAAAAAATACAGTAAAGCTAACTAAAATATAAAAAAAAAACCCTTGCAGTATTCCACTCTCAAAGTCTTGTACTTCTGCAAAGTAATGGAGGCAAGTTTCTTTACACATCTCTTTTAAGAGTCCAAAGGTGCTTATTGTAATTTCTCAGCATTCAGTTTCAATTGTTTGGTTGTTCCTTCTATTTAGATTGCTATATTCATTGTGTACATTATTTTCTTGACTCTGTTTAATTTACTCTGTATTCGTTTGTATCAGCCTTTCTATGCTTTTCTTTATAGATAGAGCTCACCATTTCCTACAATACAGTAATATTCCATTCCATTCATGTACCACAATTTGCTTAGGCATTTCCCATTTGATAGGGATCTATTTTGTTTTCAGTCCTTTGCTATAACAAAAAGTTCCACTATAAATATAGTGGTGTAATCTTTCCCTCTCCCCACTTTTATTTTTGATCGCCTTAGGGAATATGCCTAGCAGTAAAATCTCTAGATCAAAAGGTATAGACATTTTAATGATTTTCTTGCCATATTTTCAAATTGCTTTTCATAATGCTTGGACCAATTCACAACTTCATCAACAACACATTAGTATGTATGTCTTTCTACAAGCCCTACCGCATTGACTATTTCCATCTGGGTATGAGATGAAACCCTAGAGATAGTTAATTTACATTTCTCTTTTTATTAGTGATTTAGAACATTCTTTCATATGTTGACCACAATATTTTGAGTCTATTCCACACATTTAGATATTTAAATATATTTTGTTGCATTGCTATATATTATATGATAACAGCTCCTTTAGTATAGGCAAAATGTTGTATATTCCTTAAAGCATTTAGCACAAGGCTAGATCCACAAAAAGAATTCAATAAATATTCACCAAATTGGATGTGTTGTCTCAACTCACCAAAATATATTTTTCCCAGGAATTTGTTCTGACATATTCAAAAGGGATATTCCTCCCATTCTTTACTCTATCACATGTTGTATTCAGTATCAGATAGTATTTGATTAGATTGCTGCATGTTCATCAAATATTCCCCCTTCCTCAGTCTCTGAGGTGAATTGAGAGAAAGATGAGATGTCACTGCTTAGAGGCAAGTTGTGTATGAGATACTTCCCTCCCCATGACTCTTTTTTACTCCCTGGCAGTTAACAGCATTTACTCCTAGAAAATGTATACTTAATGTTTAACCAAAAATAAAAACCTCTGCAAAATACCTAAATATAGATTGCTTCATTACCTCCAAATCAGCCTAAAAGGGATGCAGAGTCTGAAACATGGAACAAACTCAGGGACTGAATAAATGCCTTGCAGTGCAGTGCAGTATGCAATCAGAAGGAATTACAATTATGGCACCAACTGCTAATCCTAGGAAATCAAAACACAGTTAGGCAGCCACTAAATTCTATTATTAAACATAATTATTATTATTAGGCTTCTTCTAGAAAATAAAGAGTGGGAAACATTCTGCAAGTGCTTAACCTTCCCTCTCCCCCCCCCCCCCAATAGCTGGGTCATTATTCTTTATAGTGCCACTAAATATATTCATTATCTTTAAAATACTGAGCTCACCTTTCAAAAACATAGTCTATTCCTTTCATACAATGGTAATCAAAGTTATTAAAATGTTCCTTTCCTAGATTTATTTTTCCTTCCATGGGAAAAAGGAAAGGTGGCAAGAGTGAAGAGGACTGATAAATTGGAGGGAAAATAAGAATATAAGGAAAGGGCTTTGAGGGATAATGTGATTTGCATCTGACAGGAACAAACAGCCATACACACTCATTCTGGATGATGAAAATACATCCTATATCTTAAAGTTCCCTTTTCACTAGGATCTGGACCTATTCTAAAGGACCCTGTGTTTATAACTACATGCACTTTTACAACTAACCTGACTTCTTCATGCTGCAACTTAAAGTACAGTTTCTCTAATTACAACCTCAATGGACAGTGCAAACAGCTGGACACTCCTCTAAAAGCCCTTCAAATGCTTGACATCTATTATTAAATCTCCACCATACTAATTACTTCAAAGGAGTCTATGATGGTGTTAATTTCATTGAGTACTGCATCGACTCAAGAACATATCAGAATAATCAGATGACTCTTTCTTGGATGTGGACACAGTGTGGTGCCGTGCAAGCTACTTTATGAAATTAAATCAAGGGCCCAGTCACTGATCTTTGTGAGTTTACATTTTGAAGTAGAAAGACAACATAAATAGATGCAGCCAGTTCCCAGTTTTGGATATACTCATTATACAACTGGATTATTGTGCCTTGTTGTTTCTGTTCTATGTCTATACTGTGAAACTCTGTGTTGTGTTCATTTTCATTACCATTTCCATGAAAATATGTTCCAGAATAAAGATGACAAACTAAAAGTCAAATAAATGAAACTGTTTTCTTTTGGTTACTAGTTTTAGTATATGGTTTGTTAGTGGGAGAGGCAGCCATTTTTTGGCATTATAAGTCATCTGTAGATTTAATTTTGGGCATCTCAATCTTCAAATCATGATGGATGATTTTTTTTTTCATTTTTCAAATGCTTTATTAACTTCTGATTTACATCATTCATTTCCTCCAGATTTTGAGTTACACATTTTCTCCCCTTTTTCCCCCTACCCACCACCCCCAAATGTCAGTTCCACAGGGTGTCCCCTCCTCCAATCTGCTCTCTTTCATATTCCCTTCAACTTTTCCAGTAGGGCATGATGGATTTCTATACCCCTGTGCCTGTATAACTTATTTCCCAATTACATGTAAAATAGTACTAATAATAGTATATATATATATATATATATATATATGTATATTTTAAACATTTGATTTTAAAACTTTGAATTTCAGATTCATTCCCTTCCTCCCTTGTCACCCACCCTTACTGGGAAGATAAGCAATTCAGTAGAGGTTGTACATGTGTAGCTAATGCAAAACATTACCACAGTAGATATACTGTAAAAGACTGACTATATTTCCCTCCCTCCTGTCCCACTTCCCCCCTGTTCTATTATCTACTTTGATCCTGTCCCTTTTCAAAAGTGGGTGCTTCCAACTTCCCTCCCCACCAGCCTGCTCTCCCTTCCATCATTACCCCTCTCTTCCCCTTCCCCCCTACTCTCTTGTAGGGTGAGACACCCCATTTAGTGTGTATGTCATTCCCTCCCTAAGGCAAATTCAATGAGAATAAGATTGACCCATTCCCTTTTGCCTTCCTGTTCTTCCCCTCCATTGTAACCACTTTCTCTTGCCTCTTCTATATGAGATTAGTTTACCTCATTCTGTCTCTCCCCATCTCCTCTCATTATATTCCTCTCTCATCTCTTGATTTCACCTTTTAAGTATCATCCCTTTCTATTACATTGGTCCTATGCCCTCTATGTATACCTGTAAACATATATATGTACATTCACATATATATTCATATGCCTGTATATGCTCCGATATAGACATATATATATATATATATATATATATATATATATATATATATATATATTTCTATTCCCTTTAACTATTTTCATACTGAGAAAAGTTTCATCAGTTAAAATTATCATTTTTCCATGTAGGAATGTTAATAGTTCAACTTTGATAAGTTCCTTAGTTTTTATTTTCCCTGTTTAGCTTCTCATGCTTCTTGTATGTGAATTTCAAATTTTCTATTCAACTCTGGTTTTTTTCAGCAAGAATGCTTGAAAGTCCTCTATTCTACTGAATGACCATATTTTCCCCTGAAACATGATACTCAGTTTTGCTGGGTAGGTGATTCTTGGTTTTAATCCCAGCTCCTTTGACCTCCAGAATATCACATTCCAAGCCCTTCGATCCCTCAGGGTAGAAGCTGCCAGATCCTGATTTATCCTGATTCTGTTTCCACAATATTCAAATTGTTTCTTCCTGGCTACTTGTAATATTTTCTCCTTGATCTAGGAATTTCAGATCCTGGGTATAATATTCCTAAGAGTTTTCTTTTTGGGATCTTTTTCAGGGGGTGATCTGTGGATTCTTTCAACCTCTATTTTGCCCTCTGGTTCTAAAACATCAGGGCAATTTTCCTTGACAATTTCTTGGAGGATGATTTCTAGGCTCATTTTTTGGTCATGGCTTTCAGGTAGTCCAATAATTTTTAAATTATCTCTCCTGGACCTATTTTCCAGGTCAGTGGTTTTCCCAATGAGATATTTCACATTGCATTCTATTCTTTTATTTGTTTGGATCTGCTTAACAGCATCTTGATTTCTCATAAAGTCATTAGCTTCCATTTGCTCCAGTCTAATTCTGAAGGAATGATTCTCCTCAGTGAGATTTTGAGATATTTTTTTCCATCTGGCAAATTCGGCTTCTTAAGGCATTCTTCTCCTCATTGCCTTTTTGAAACTCTTTTGCCATTTGAGTTAGTCTGTTTTTTAAGGTGTTATTTTCTTCAGTCAGGCTGTTGACTCTCATTTCATAATTTTCTTGCATAATTCTCATTTCTCTTCCCAATTTTTCCTCCTCTTATCTGCTTCTTAAGGTCCTCTATGGCCTTTAACCAGCTTGTATTTTTCTTGGAAGCTTTTGGTGCAGGAGTTCTGGCTTCACTGTCTTCCTTCTGTTCCATGCTTTGATCCTTTTTGTCCCCAAAATAGGAGTCTAATGTTGGGTTGCTCTGCTTGCTTTGCTTCCTTTGCCTGGTCATGATGCCACTCAGTCACTTGACCCCTGGGCTTTTTGCCACAGTAGGACTCTGCTACCTGAGAGGGGAGCTTCATCCCAAATGTTGGGGTTTCTCAGCTGCCAAAGATATTATTTGGGTGCCCTCTCTGAAGCCTCCACATGCTCTGGCAAGCTGGTCAAACACCCCAGGACTTCCACCCTAGACTGCAATCCAGATCCAAGCAGGTTAAAGCAAGAGAGATTACCCCTCAGACTGGTCACTTGCTCCCCCTACACTCTGAAGACCAGGAGCTGAAGCTAGCACTTGGAGGTGGCTGTGCTGCCGCCCTCAGCAGCTTCTCGCCCCAGGGGCAAAAGCCCACACACTCTCAACTACTGGGTCCCAAAGTCCACACTGCACTGACCTCTCAATTTTCCCTCAGCATCTATGTGTTAATAATTCTGGAAACAGCCACAGCTGTTGGTGATCTGGAGTCCCTCCAACTGGCAGCTGGTCAGGCCCACCCGGGGGCTAAAGCCTCGGCATGGGGCTGGGCTCAGCTCTCAGAGTGCTGCTGTGCTGGTCGATTCCTGCTGGCCTGCCAGGGTGTCCTTAGTGGGAGGTTAGCTTCTTTTTGTAATTTTGTGGGTTCTGTAGCTCCAAAGTTTGTTTAGAGTCCCCTTTTACATGAATTGGAGGTTGTGGGAGCCAGAGCCTCACTGGTGGTCCTATTTTTACTCTTCCATCTTGACTGCCATGATGGATGATTAAAAGTGATCTGTGTGCCATTCTCAATTATACAAATGTTTGAAGGATCTATGATTTAATCAGAGTAGGATGCTCCTGTCAGGGGAGCTTCATTCAGCAATATAGATTGCAACCCATCTATGAATTAACATGATAGAATTATAGATCTAGACATATGATTCAGACCTGGGGTTTTCCCCATAAATTGTTGCTGTGGGTGATGGAGGTAAGAGTTAAGGCAAAATTGCTGAGGTGTTGAAGCTCTCTCTATTCAGAAATGGAAAGTTTGAGAGTTTGTATAGATTTGGAGTAGAGATGATTATTTGCTTGTAATGGGGAAAGGATAGATATAGCTCTTTTGGAATCAAACCCCATGATTGGTTATCACAGTGCAGAAAGTAGGTAGTGTCCCAGATTCCTACCCTTTTATTAGCTGATTACATACACATTGGGGCCATGTCATGCATGGCTCCCCAGGGGGCCTCAACCCTTAGTTTGGAGACTAGTCGTCTAGGGCACTGGAAATGGCATTTTAGTAAAAGTAAGACATTGTGAGCCAGACTACAGTGAAACCAGGTTTTAAAGTTAATTGACTGCTTTAAAAGATAAGGATTTATGTAGTCAAAGTGGTATACAAATAATGATTTAGATCAGAATGATGAGGGTTGTCCAGAAGGATAAGAATGTGAGGGTAATGTACCCAGAAAGGACAGTAACAATATCCAAATGAAACCTACAAAGATTCCAGCTCAGCAATTTGTCTATGAAGATATGGTAGAACTTTGCAGCATATTAGATGTTGGAGGTGATATGAAAATCAATGATTCTTTGAGTATCTTCAAGATCAAGACTGTGATATAACTGATATTTTCTATAAGGTAGAAAAGATAAGCCTTTAGGGATAAGAGAAAAGTTCTGTTTTTCCCCCCATGTTCGGCTCAAGCTGCCAAATAGATCCAAATAAAAATAATCAGAAGAGAATGGACACACTTGGATGGAAGAGAGGGTGAGTTGACCCCAGTGATGACAAGTCTACCTAATGAGAGAAGCTTTCATTTCATATAAATATTAAAGTGTATATAAAGTGCATATTTGTGAATGTGGAAGAGAAGAAAACAAGATAATTGGAATGATTTATGAAAGGAAGTATGCAACCCTCAAGTGGAATTGCAAAAATTTAGTAACTAAAGAAAAAAATAGGTTAAGAAAACAGTTGCAGGAATTATGGAATATGCTAGACTATATGAAGCTTGAGATAAAATGTTTGGGGAAAAGTAGGTGGGTAATTCTTTTATTTTTTTTTTTTTGCTTTTTGGAGGGCAATTGGGGTTAAGTGACTTGCCCAAGGTCACATGACTAGTTTTTATGTTAAGTGTCTGAGGCTGGATTTGAACTCAGGTCCTCCTGACTCCAAGGCTGGTGCTCTACTCACTGTGTCACCTACCCGCCCCAGTGGGTAATTCTTTTAAAATATTGTGGTTATAAATACCTTAATCCAGAAGAAAGATTTTAAAAACTCAAAAATGATTATAATTCTAAGTTCCTTTAGACAAAATAAAAATTGGGGAACAATTTTATTTGACTTGGACAGCTCAGTGAGTTGTTTTGACATAACTGACATATCACTAAGAATAGACCAACTGTTGACGTTGAAAATGATGTAATACTGTTCTTAAACAGGACATTTTTTCTAATAACTTATTGGTTTTATGCAAGTAAAAAAATCATTGCAGAGTCTTGGGACATGACAAATTGTTGTATTTTTCTGAATGATAGATATATGGAACTTGTGATATCTTTGGCTACTATGGTCATGTCTCTAAGAATGATAATGCTATTTAATAATTGGTAGGTTGCAACTTCCTTTTTCTCTACTACCTGATAATATATTTTTCAATGGTTCTGGAAACCCAGTTAGGCTGAACTAATTCCCCTACTCTCCTTTGAATTTTCAGCCTACAAAATGTATTGCTGCAACTGAACAAAGAAGAGAACTAATTGGTTCTCTTGGAGAATTAATGGTTCTGATTTTACAGCACATGCCTTTCTTTTCATACTAGATGCATGATTTCTTTCTCCATTTTCCAATCTTTCTTTTATCTCCCAAAGCACAGAGAAGTAAAAATTATAAATATTAATCTGCCACTCTTCAAATTTATTTAAGGTCATTTACCTGTTGGTTTAGTGTTGGTTGTACTCAAATATAGTGTCTTAATGTGTGCATGGTTACATTTTAATAAATTTTGATGAGTTTGAGCAACATGTAAAATGTCAATTATTACCTTAATAAAGATGTGCCAGTTAGTGAACCAAGTACAAGATCAGTAGATAAACATATTACATTTCTTAGATTAACTCCATGATCAATTTGATGTATTGAAGAAGTTAATTAACCTCTATTCAGTATAACTAAATTTGCCAATCAGAGAAAGTGGTGAAATTTGTAAATCTATACAATATGTTTACTTATGTCTCTAGGACATTTATATACTAACAAATGTTAAAAGAAACACTGTTGCTAAACTTATTCCGTTTTTTTATGTGAGTGAAGAAAATATGTTCATAAAAATGCCTTTCATCTGTCATTTGAATGATGATCTTTGAATTTTCCTACTTGCCCACTCTCAGGACACATACACATATGTTCTGGTCCACATATTGTTGTGGTTTTTCAAGAGATTCTAGAAAATAAATTCAGAAAATACTTTGATGCTAGTTTACCAGGTTCTCATTCCCAATATTTAAAATCTTCAAAATCAAGTTAAAATTGGGCCAAGAGGCAAATCCATTTCATTTACCTCTAGCTTAATACTAATTAGTGAATATTTTTCAAAATGCTATTCTTCAGGACTTGTCTTCTCTTGAAGAAGTAAATTTATTTTTTGATAAAAGGTTATAAATGATACATATTGACCAAGGCTTGACCTCATCACCACAAATACTTCCAAATGACCATAAGAGTTTGAAGGAACAGATGAAATGAGCAAGAATTTTAGCAATCACAAAAGGGTTCCTTTCCCACCTCCTTACTTCCCTCTTCTTTTCTTATCAATATCTCTATCATTAACCACAATATCTCTATCATTAACCTCTCTCCGTCTCTGTCTCTCTGTCTCTCTCTCTTTCTCTCTGTCTCTCTCTGTCTCTCTCTGTCTCTGTCTCTCTCTCTGTCTCTCTCTGTCTGTCTGTCTGTCTGTCTGTCTGTCTGTCTCTCTCTCTGTGTCTCTCTCTCTCTCTCTCCTGACCTCTAGTCCCTCATACCCAAGATCTTGATGGACACTTCTGTCTATATGCCTAAGACAAAACATATCATAATTTCCCCTAAATCAGATCCTTCTGTGTACTTCCTAATTTTTGTTGACTCGCTCATTCTCCCCCATTCATTCAGATTAGAAATCATGGAATCTTCTCAGACATTTCCCTTTTTCTTATCTCTACATTCACGTCAGTTGTCAAGCTCTGTCAATTCCTCTTTTCAATGACCTTTCAAACCTTTTCCTTCATATTTTCACTGTCACCACTCTAGTAGTGGTTGTCACCATTTCACAGTGGAACAATTCCCCTTGTGCCAACCTCATCTTTCTTTAAATTCCTCTGGCTTATCACTGGTGTTTCTTCACAAAATACATATTCTTCATGTCTTCTTCATACTCAAAATGTTTCAATGCTTTCCTATTACTCACAAGATAAATTCATTTTTAATCAACAAACATTTAATAGACACCTACAGTTTGCAGAGCCCTTTTCTAGGAACTCTACATTTAAAAAATTTTGAAAATAATCACCAAATAAGATACTGTTCACTTCCAGTAAAGATAAAAACATTGGTGAGAGCTTATGATTTAAGGTCTTGATTAAATTCTGACCCACACAATATCCTGAACATGATCAAGCTTGTCTAGGAGGACCAGCTATGAATTTATCTGTAGCTACTTATCTCAGAGACTCGGAGTCAAACTCAAGCCCTATAGCTTTTTAGTTATATCACCATGGGCAAGTTGAACAGGGTCCCTCAGTTTCAGTCTATTCATCCATAAAACTGAGATAATTTTACTTTCATTACTTATCTTACATAGCTGTTGTAAGGAAAAAACTCTTGTAAAATTTTAACATATAACCGTGAATTACTATTGTATTTTTATACTCCTTTTGTCATTGTGTTTTTGTGTTTTCTGCACAGTTGTTATGTAAACATTTCCTAGGGATATGAAGCTGAGAATTTATCACATTTTTTCCCCTCTAGATGTCTGTGATGTGGAGGATCCTTAGAAAGGCTTCTCTATCTCATACATTTGTCTTCCTTGTAACAAAAGAAACAAACAAAATAAAAACAAAACAAAGAAACTACCAATGCCCAATATAAGGATATATATATATAAGCTTCGTTTGGTTTCACTGTTTTTTCCTCTAGTTTTCTCCAAGGTGTTTAGGGTCATCTAGGCACACAACAAACTCCATATCACTTCATGAACTTTTTTGTTTGACTGCTGTCCACTTTAGGCTACTTAAAAGATGGGGCGAGCTTTCTATGGAGAAACTGAACTATGTTAATAAATTTTAAGGAAGATTATGAACAGCCCATCCACCATCTACTTTGTATTATCATATAACAGAGACTCAAGAATGTTCACATGTGGTTTAGAGGTCTTAATGTTTCTTCTTCATTGGTTAAGTTTGGAAGGGTCTTCTCATTGCCCTCTGCCAATTATCATATCCCAATAAACTCGCCTCTTTTCTATAGATAGATGTCCTTATTAATAATGATTGTTATAATTGTTAGAATTATCATTAAATCCCATATGCCCATCTGGATCAGTGGTTCTGCTTTTTTTAAATAAGATTTTATGTTTATTGTTAGTTTACATGATTCATTTCCACAAGATTTTGAATTGCAAATTTCCTCCCCATCTTTCCCCTACCCACCACCCCAAAACAGCAATCCCAATGTATACCCTCTCCCTCAATCTGTTCTTTCCTATATCCTCCCCTACTCCCCCTCTCACTTTCCTATAGGGCAAGATGGATCTCCACATCCCAGTGCCTGTATATCTTATTTCCCAGTAGCTTGTAAAAATAATAATAATAATAATAATAATAATATATTTTTTAAACATTTGATTTTAAAACTTTGAATTACAGATTCTTTCCCTTTCTCCCTTGTCACCCACCCTTACTGGGAAGATAAGCAGTTCAATATAGGTTATGCATGTGTAGCTATGCAAAACGTTTCCATAGTGGATATATTGTGAAAGACTGCCTGGATTTCTCTCCATCCTATCCCACCCCCCACTTGTTCTATTCTCTACTTTGACCCTGTCCCTTTTCAAAAGTGTGTGCTTCTAACTACTCTCCCGCCCCAACCTGCCCTCCCCTCCACTATCTGCTCTCTCATTGCCTTCACCCCTACTCTCCTGCAGGTCAAGATATCTAATTTAGTGTATATGTCATTCCCTCCCTAAGCCAAATTCAATGAGAGTAAGGTTGACTCATTCCCTTTTGCCTTCCAGTTCTTCCCCTCCATTGTAACAGTTATCCCTTGCCTGTTCTATATGAGATAATTTACCTCATTCTGTCTCTCCCCATCTTCTCTCATTATATTCCTCTCTCACCTCTCAATTTTACCTTTTAAATATGATCCCTTCCTAGTCAATTGATCCTGTGCCCTCTGTCTATGTATACCTGTACACACACACACACACACATTCACATATGTATTCATATGCACATATATCCACCTATATAGACATATATTTAAGTATACATATACATATATATATCTACATTTATATTCCCTTCAACTATTCTCATACTGAGAAAAGTTTCATAAGTTACAATTATTGTTTTTCCATGTAGGCATGTAAATAGTTAAACTTTGATAAGTTCCTTATGATTGCTTTTCCCTGTTTACCTTCTCATGCTTTTCTTGCTTCTTGTATTTGAATGTCAAATTTTCTATTCAACTATGGTTTTTTCATCAACAACACTTGAAAGTCCTCTATTTCATTGAGTGACCATATTTCCCCTGAAACATGATACTCAGTTTTGCTGGGTAGGTGATTCTTGGTTTTAATCCTAGCTCCTTTGACCTCTGGAATGTCATATTCCAAGCCCTTCTATCCCTTAATGTAGAAGGTGCTAGATACTGCCTTATCCTGATTCTGTTTCCACAATATTCAGATTGTTTCTTCTTGGCTGCTTGTAACATTTTCTTCTTGATCTGGGAACTCTGGAACCTGGCTATAATATTCCTAGGAGTTTTCTTTTTGGAATCTTTTTCAGTGAATTCTTTCCATTTCTGTTTTGTCCTCTAGTTCTAAAATATCAGGGCAATTTCCCTTGAGAATTTCTTGAAGGATGATTTCTAGGTTTTTTTTTATCATGGCTTTCAGGTAGTCCAATAATTTTTAAATTATCCCTCCTGGATGTATTTTCTAGGTCAGTAATTTTTCCAATGAGATATTTCACATAGCCTTCTATTTTTGCAGTTGTTTAGATCTGTTTTGTAGTTTCTTGATTTCTCATAAAGTCATTAGCTTCCATTTGTTCCAATCGAATTCTGAAGGAATAATTCTCTTTAGTGAGCTTTTGAAATTCTTTTTCATCTGGCAAATTTGGCTTTTTAAGTCATTCTTCTCCTTATTGGCTTTTCGGGACTCTTTTGCCATTTGAGTTGATCTGCTTTTCAAAGTGTTATTTTCTTCAGTGAGATTTTTGACTCTCTTTTCATGATTTTCTTGCATCATTCTCATTTCTCTTTCCAATTTTTCCTCCACTTCTCTTCCTTGATTTCCAAAATCCTTCTTGAGCTCCTTTATGGCCTGTAACCAATTCATATTTTTCTTGGAAGTTTTTGGTGCAGGGTTTCTGATTTTTTTGTCCTCCCATTACAAGCTTTGATCCTTTCTGTTCCCCCCAAAAAAGGAATATAAAGTTGGTTTGCTATGCTTGCTTTGCTTTCTTTGCTTGCTCATTTTGCCACTCTATTACTTTACTTGTGAGCTCTTTGCCACAGTAGAACTCTGTTTCCAGAGGGCAGAGTTTAGTACCAAATTTCTGGGGTTTTCACAGCTGCCATAGCTATTGGGGGGTGCCATCTCTACAGCCTCCACAAGCTCTGGCTTACTGGTCACACACCTTAGGACCACCACCCAAGAGCACAATCCAGATCCAGGCAGGTTAAAGCAAGAGTGATTACCCTCTGAATGATCGCTTGCCCCCCCTAGGATCCACAGGCTGGGAGCTCTGAGGCAGCCATGTGGATGCAGCTGCACAGCTGCTGCACCTCTGCCACTTCTTGTTTCAGGAGCAGAAGCTGTACCGCACTTCCATCCCCCCCAGTTCCAACAGGGTTCTACACTGACCTTTCACTTTTTCTTTGGCATTTATGGGTTGATATTTCTGGAAACCACCACAGCTGCTTATGATCCACTCTTTGGAAGTCTGCTCTAGCCCAGTGATTCTGCTTTTAATTGGGATGCTGACTCACTGATCTCTCTTTTTCTATTTGAAAGAGCATCTTAACCTGTCAAAATTATGATATATATATATATATATATATGTGTATATATATTGCAGATAGTATTTTTTGCCCCCACCAAATATATTGGATGTACTGAGGATATCATATATTCTCCCATATATTCTGTGGAGAAATGCATCATTATTACTGACAAACATCAGTTATGGTTGTCTTAAGTAATATCAGTTGTAACTGAATATGTCATCTTTCTTTATATCATCAACATCCTTAAGATGCCAATACAGTTGATAATATATTTTATCACTGTCTTAGAAATGAGGCTTCTATAAGCACTTTTCCCTATGTTACTTTTTTATTCAATCTGGCAGATTCATTACAGAGCCAATGAGGCATATTCTCTCCTTCACTCCCAGGATAGCACAATGCTCTATTCTGGTTGTCAACCTGATCTCCCTGAAGGCATGTCAGGCATGAAATATGTTAGGATTAGGTCAGATATGGGTTGGTCCAGATGATCTCTGAGGTCCCTTGCATTTCTTATATTCTTTGATTCACTATACTTTGCTCCAAATGCCTTTTGGCTATTTCCAAAACTTAAATGCACAATCCAAAGACATAGATTTACTGTCATTGAGGATTTTTTTTTTTTTGTAGAAGGAAGTTCTCTCTGAAAAGTTCCAAAAATGTTTTGAGCCACAGTGGCTTCAGTGCAATTAGAATATTTTCCCTTCCAAGAAAACATTAAGCATTTTATGTAACAGCTATGGGAGGTATATTTTTAAAATAGAATTTATAATATTTTATAGCTGTACCTTATATATGTATGATATAACATAATAATAACATGAAATAGTATATTCAGTAACTCTAAAACCATTACAAAATGAGTTATTAATGTTAAAGGGATGCTGATTCAGGGGCAGTCAGTCATGGAGTGACATTTTACTTCAAAGTTTGAACATGGTGTCATTGAAGGATTGGTGTAAAACATCAGAAACAAATGCATGTGGAAAAGCAGAAAGATGGGAATTAGGAGAAATGTTTCAGGGACACTAAAGAGATTAACCAAACTCAAAATGAAGGGTCAAGAAATGAGAGGTGAAGTTAAAAAGCAGTAGGAGACCAGTTGATAAAGAAACCAAATTGAGGAAGACCAATCAGCTAAGTAAGGGTGATGGGCAATTTGGAATGACTGTTGGTTTTTGAGCAGAAAATTTCCTATTGTAATCCTAATGATGCATAGAGGTACTGATATCAATCATGCCAGACCAGAAAGTGTGGTATTATGCCAAAACCCAGAGACCCAGCTCATATAGTCAAGATCGTATTTATCTGGCTACTACTCACATTTGTTTGTGTTTTTCTGGGCCAGGCCTGTAACTTCTTTGTTGTAGAGGTACAACTCCTATTTACAAGACTCCCTCTATCAATTCAGGTTGGTAACTTCTCTACAATTTTAGCTTTTAGAGAGTTTCTTAGGAACCATAAGAAATTAAGTGAATTGCTCAAGATTACACAATCAGTATATGCCAGAGGCAAGACTGGACACCAGGTCTTTCTGACTCTGAGGACATTCTCTATATACTACATGAAAATGCCTCTCACATGTTATTGGATGGAAAGTTAAGGAAAAAAAAATTTGCTGATAATCTTCCTAATACTATTTCCTCCACCCTCATCTTATTTTTAAAAAAATATTTTTTTTTGTTTGGAAAAGAAAAATGTTTGAGAGGAAGAGATGAAGGAGAATTTTTTTCTACCTTTATAATCATATATAGATTCAGAGATCAAAAAGAGGAGAATAAAGCCCTCTGGAATTTATAATCACTCAAAAAATAAGATGGGCAATATATAGTTAAAGCCTGATTCAGGGACTTGAAGAAGTTTAGATGAAATTAAGATAATGATCCAGGGAGGTAGTTGCTTCCACTACCACTTATTTCCCCAGAGTACTCTAAGTTGAAGGAAGGTCTAGAATTGATTACTGCTACATGAATAGGCTAGTCCCTGAAAGCCATGTAAACACCAAATTTGCATTAGCTTTGGGATTTTATTTTCACATATTTTAAAATTTGAACAAGGTTTTTAGCCTAATTGTTTTTATTCATATTACTATTATTTTATATGAAAAATGAGACTTTTGTTATGCATTATTATAATAAGCAAAGAACCTCTGGCTACATATGTGTGTATATGTTTATATGTATGTATATATACACATACACATGTGTATATATTCAGGCAGAGGGTTTATTGTTTATTATAATACATAGCATTATAACTGAATATATACACACACATACATATTGCATATATATATATATATATATATATGTAAGTGAATATACAGGGTTCAAAGAGTCTTAGTGCTATGTAGGTATTGTGTGTGTATGTGTCCCAAACATAATTTTCCAAGAAGTAAACAGCTTCTCTAAATTCCATCATTCTTACTATATTAATAGAAGCAGGAAAATTAAAAAAATTTATATAGATGGGAAGAGGGATAATAAAGGATTTTTCTAGACTACTCTTCTACAATGCTCTGAATCTAGTTTAATAAGGGGCAGCTTTTTCTTTATCTGGTCAAGGAAAGGAGGAGCTACTATCTTGATTCTGAATCTTTTTATCTTCCTTTTTTTTTTTTTGAAGTCAGTCACCAGGCCATGAGTAGCTGGTGTTATAGAAAATTATTATTTTTTCATTCTACTGGAATAGACACAGAAAAGGATTTGGAGTCAGAGGAACTACCTCTGCCAGGAAATGCTACCTCTTCCTCTTAAAATTTGTTTGGCCATGAGTGAGCCATGTAACATTTCTGGGTCTTAGTTCTTCATCTGTTAGATGAACAGGCTAGATGAGATAATTATAAAGGTTCAGTTCTAATTCTATGACCTTATACTAGTCTTGACACCAAGAGACCTCGACTTCTTTAAAAAAAATCATGTTCTTTTCCTAAACACTCTCTCTCTCTCTCTCTCTCTCTCTCTCTCTCTCTCT